>NW_007726801.1:340505-351509 GCF_000696425.1 Galeopterus variegatus
GCTTCTTTGCCTATTTTTTAATTGGGTTATTTGGTTTTTTACTATTAAGTTGTTTGAGTTCCTTGTATATTCTGGATATTAATCCTTTGCCAGATGCATAGTGTGCAAATATTTTCTACCACTCTGTAGGTTGTCTTTTAGCTCTGCTAATTGTTTCTTTTGCTGTGCAGAAGCTTTTTAGTTTGATATGATCCCATTTGCTTATTTTTCCTTTTGTTGCCTGTGCTTTTGGGGTCATGTTCATAAAGTCTTTGCCCAGTCCTACTTCCTGAAGTATTTCCCCTATGTTTTCTTTTAGGAGATTTATAGTTTAAGTCTTATATTTAAGTCTTTAATCCATTTTGAGTTGATTTTAGAATATGGCGAGAGGGACAGGTCTAGTTTCATTCTTCTGATGTCCAGTTTTCTCAGCACCATTTATTGAAGAGACAGTCTTTTCCCCAATGTATGTTCTTGGTGCCTTGTCAAAGATCAGTTGGTTATAAGTTTGTGGGTTGATTTCTGGGTTCTCCATTCTGTTCCATTGATCCAATCACTACTTTTATTTGACATAGTGCTGGAAGGTCTTGCCAGTATAATAAAGCAAGAAAAATAAACTAAAAGCACATAAATTGGAAAGGAATAAATAAAATCATCACAACTTTCAGATGACATGATTGTCCACAAAGAAAATACTAAGGAATAAAAAAATCCTTGAACTAATAAGTAAGTTCGGAAAGGTTGTAGGATTCATGATCAATATACAAAAAATAATAATAATAATAGCATTTCTGTATACTAACAATGAACATGTGGAAACCAAAATGAAAATACAATACAATTTGCAATGCTGATGGAAGAAATCAAAGATTAAGTAAATGGAGGGACATACATTCATAGATTAGAAGATTCCACACTGTAAAAATGTCAATCCTCCCCAAACTGGTCTATAGGTTTAATGCAATTCCAATCAAATTCCCAGCAAAAATTTTAAT
Organism: Galeopterus variegatus; assembly: GCF_000696425.1. Taxonomy (NCBI): domain Eukaryota; kingdom Metazoa; phylum Chordata; class Mammalia; order Dermoptera; family Cynocephalidae; genus Galeopterus; species Galeopterus variegatus. The sequence goes on from NW_007726801.1 coordinate 341,480, forward strand.
AGGCATTGACAAACTTATTCTAAAATTTATATGGACAAGAAGAGGACTTAGAATAACTAAATCAAATTTGAAAAAGAAGAATGAGGTAGGAGGAATCAGTCTACCATATCCCAAGACGTGGCTACAGTAGTCAAGACTGTGTAGTGTTGGGAGAGAGACAGACAAATCCATCAACGGAAGAGAATAAGGAACCCAGAAATAGACCTACACAAATATGCTCAACTGATGATTTTGATAAAGATACAAAAGGCATTCAATAGAGGAAGGATAGATTTTTCAACAAATGGCTCTGGAACAACAGACAAAAAACAGACATAAAAAACAGACAAAAAAATGAACCTCACTCCTTATAAAAATTAAATTACAATGAACCACAGACTTAAATGTAAATATAAAACTATAAAACTTCTAGAAAGAAAAAACATGGGAGAAAATCTTTGAGATCTGGAGCTAGGCAAAGAGTTCTTATACTTGACTTTAAAACAATCCATAAAAAACAAAAATCAACAAATTGAACTTTATAAAAATAAAAAATTTATGCTCTTTGAAAGACCTTGAAAAGGAGATGGAAAGACACATTACAGACTAGCAGAAAATATTTGCAAAACACACATCTGATGAAGGATTAGCATCTAGAATGTATGAAGAACTCTCAAAACTCAACAGTTAAAAAACAATCTGGTTAGAAAATGAGCAAAGCATGTGAACAGATATTTCACCAAAGAGGATATCCAGATGCCAAGAAATCACATGAAAAGATGTTCCACATCATTAGCCATTAGGGAAATGCAAATTAAAATCACGATGAGATATCACTACCTACCAGGATGGCTAAAAATTTTTTTAAATAGCGATAACACCTACTGCTGATGAACATGTGGAGAAACTGGATCATTCATATGTTGTTGGGGTGAATATAAAATGGTACAACCATTTCAGGAAATGGTTTGGCAGTTTCATATAAAACTAAACTTACCATACAGCCTAGCAATTGCACTCTTGGACACTTATCTCAGCAAAATGAAAACTTACGTGCACACAAAACATACACATGAATGTTTATAGCAGCTTTATTTGTAATAGGCAAAACCTGAAAACAATTCAGATATTCTTCAGTGGGTGGACAGTTAAACAAACTGTGACAATCCATACGATGGGATACTATGCAGCAATTAAAAAAGAACAAACTATTGATACATACAACAATTTGGATGGATCTCAAGGAAATTAAGTGAGTGAAGAAAACAAATCTGAAAAGGTCAGGCCGGTGAGCTCAGTTGGATAGTGCACAACCTTATAACACCAAGTTACAAGTTTGGATCCCCATACTGGTCAGCCACCAAAAAAAAAAAAAAGTTACATACTTGTATGGTTCTGTTTATACAACGCTCTTGAAATAAAGTTATAGAGATGGAGAACAGGTTAGTAGTTGCCAGAGGTTAGAGATGCGGTGGTGATGGGTTAGTGTGGCTATGAAGGACGAGCACTAGAGAGCCTTGTAGTAATGGAACAGTTCTTTATTTTGTCTTTATCTTTATCTTGGCTGTGGTGGTGGTTACACAAATCTACACATATGATAAAATTGCACAGAACTCTACACACACACACACACACACACACACACACACTAGTGCATATAAGCCTTGATAAGATCTGAATAAGTTCAATGGATTCTACCAAGGCCAGTCTCCCAGTTTTGATGACGTATTATATAGTTACACAAGAGATTACCATTGGGGGAAACTGGGTAAAGGCTGCACAGGATCTCCTTGCACGTTTTTTTTTTGCAACTTGCTGTGAATCTATAATTATTTCCAAAAAAAAAATTTTTTTAAAGGTCACCTGGGAGCTTAATAAATTATAGAGTCATAGGCATGCTCCCCACCAAGTCTGATCTCATAGGCCTGGGTGGGGCACAGGAATCTGCATTTTAATAGGTTCACAAGAAACATTGTCCTAGCAGCAGTGGTTTCCAGCCTCATGGGCTGGTCAAAACCATGAAACATTCAGAAAATAATAATGCCTGGCCCCACCCAGACCTACCAGACCACACTCTCTGGGGTGGGACCCGGTCACCTCTTATTTTAACAAGCTCCCAGGGGATCCTGTTGTGATTGACAGTAACCAGATTGGGGACCCACAAACCTCAAGTTAAAAATCCTGCTCTATATTTAACCAAAGTTCACACCCATTCTCATTTCCCTAAATTCTTAGATCTAAAAGGAAAGCAATTATACTGCGGGGCACACACATATTTTGTAATATATTTGTATTGATTTAGTTGTTATCAAAATAATTTTACACATAATCCAGATTTTTTAAAAAAACAAACAAATAATACTTCTACATTCAAATGAAAGTTGTCCTTCCAAGTAGTCACCTTGGGAGTCTTTCTGCTTTTTCCTAGTATTATTGCTAATGCTTAAAACAATTTTGCAACAAATCCTTTAGAATTGCTTCAGAGCTGGTTTATGAACCTCGTGAGAAAACTGGCCCCATTTTACATGTAAATTGTGTCATCTTGTGAATTTATATTTATAAAGATGCTCATCTGTAGCTTGAGGAGCTCTGGGGAAGATCTCGAATACAGAAAAATGGAAGTGAGGCTTGCCTTAAACATACAGAGCCTTCTTTTTGGGTGCCTGGGATGGCTCCACTGTTTCCGTCTGCCCACCACTGCTTGGGGAAACCACCCTCTCCCATACCATGCAGTTCGGAAGGGGCTTTCAATTACAGAACCCTGCCCTTCTGGTCATGGGGACGGGCTCACCATCCAGACATGGCCAATCATAGTATTGCATCTCCTTGGCAACAGTGATGGGTCCTGGGGTGGACACATGACCCAGCAGGGCCAGCCAGAATCCTTCCTCGGGATTTTCTACATGGATGCTGGGGTGAAGTGCTTTATCTTTCTCTTGGAGCTGGTACACTGAAAACATATGAATCTAGGGCTGTTGGTGGCCGTTTTTCTACCACATGGAGAGAACCTGTCAGCAGAAGGAGCCAAGAGGAATCAGCAGAGATTTAAGATAGATGGAGACGGTCTAGGAAGTACAAAGTCAAGTCCAAGCCTCTGTCTCCTGCAGCTCTTCATTTGACCCTCCAAGCTTAAGTGAGTGAGTTTGTAGTAAAGTTANGTCTCCTGCAGCTCTTCATTTGACCCTCCAAGCTTAAGTGAGTGAGTTTGTAGTAAAGTTAATTTGAGTTGGGTTTCTATCATTTGTAACCAAGAAGCCCTAACTAGTATAGTGCCCCTTTTCCTTCCCAACCTTTGGAACACATTGTCTCCTGCAGCTCTTCATTTGACCCTCCAAGCTTAAGTGAGTGAGTTTGTAGTAAAGTTAGTTTGAGTTGGGTTTCTATCATTTGTAACCAAGAAGCCCTAACTAGTATAGTGCCCCTTTTCCTTCCCAACCTTTGGAACACACGCCTGCCATTCTGCCTTTCAAAGCTCTCTTCCAAAAAAGGGTCTGACTTTGTTTTTGTACACCAGCACGAGTCTTCCTGGGATGGCGTGGTGTACTGGAAAGAGCTCAGCAGGCTGGACCTGGGCCACCCAGTGCCACAGTGCACACAGAGAACTATCTCAGGCACAAACTCCTGAGACCCTCTGTGCTGCAGCTGAAATACGGGCATGAAAACTAGGTAATCTCTGTAGTTCACTGCAGCTGTAAATCCTATATTTCCTATGAAATCAAAAAGAAATTCAATTATGGTTTTTGAATTTTAAGTCTACTCTCTATAGAGTGTAAAGAAACTTCTTGTACCAGTGAAACCAGTCAGTGAAGTATTTGGATGGGTCCTTCTCAGAACCTTTATGGTAACAACAGCAATTGTTAGCAATTGAGTGCTGACTACCTGCCAGGCCTCCTTCTAAGTGCATTACCTGTATTATCTCATTAATCTTCATAGAAAATGGATGAGGTAGTTATTATACCCACTTTTCAGAATAGGAAACTGAGACTTAGAGAGAACTTGACCCCAGTCTCAGAGCTGCCAAAGCACAGGTCCTCACCCCGAGCATGCTGCATGCTGCCTGCTGCTGGACGAGCTGCTCCTCCCCCCCGCTGTTCTTGTGCCTGGAATAGCTCCAGTGCCAAGTGGGTGAGCGACAGAAAACAGTCAGGCTCCCAGCTGTGCAGACTGTGTCTTTTAAAGGTGGAGATTTACAGCAGATTCTTGCTTAATGGACCAGAAAACCCCCAGCCCAATTAAGGAGTTAAGGTTTTGCTTCCCTCTAATCCAAAGTTGCACATGGATTCCTTTTGGGGCAAGAAATTCTTAAACAGTTATTCATTTATACTTATTTCGGCACACAAGAATTTGCTTATTCATCTCCCAAGCACCTGGTAGAAGAGAAAATTTAGGCAAATCAGTGAAGTATTGTGTAGACCAAAATAACACTTGTTTGACTTGTTTAATTAGTGGTTTCCTTTTTTAAAAAAACAAAAACAACAACAACTAAAAACACTGACCGGTAAGTTTAACCAAAATAGTTCATAACTGCCTGCTGAAAACCAAAGTGGGGTAGACCGTTGGTTTCAGCCTGGGGGCTGCTTGCCCCTGTTCCAGAAGGCCTGCCCCTGTTCAGGGTGACTGAGTTATAAAGACTTGTTCATCCGGGTGTCACCTGTAGGCACCGAAATGGAGAGATGTCCAAGTTACACAGCCGAAGGGAAAAGCACGTTGTAAAATAGTATAGTTCTGTTAATAAATAATAGTCAATCTTACTATTAACTAGTACATTCAAGAAACATTTACTGAGCACATTCTTTTTGTCAGGCACTACGCTGGGTCCTGCTGACAGCGCATAGCCTGGGGCAGGAAATTAGGGGAACTTTTCCTTTTCATGTTATTTACTTCTTTAATGTTCCACACATCATTTTATAATGTGTGTGTGACTTTTGTAATAAGGAAAAAAGGAGATCGGGGGGATCTGCCAGTGGATTGGCCCCCCTGAGACTGTCCAGAGACAGAGTGGAAGTTGGCAGTGCTGTGGCTGCTGATGTCAGAGTCGTAGGGACTTGGGTTCAAGGACTTGTCCTGTGATTTAACAGCTGTGTCACCGTGAACAAATCACAACCTTTTTGAGCCTGTTTCTTTGATAAAAGAGCATTATGAGGGTGAATTGAGAATAGTAAAGTCTTATGCAAATGCTTTAGACCGTGATGACCTCTTATAAGAGGGGAAGGGCCCCTGAATGCCCTTGTGGAAGATGAGGAAGCTGGGTGAGGAAGTGCCCCACGTGGGAACAGGAGGCTCTGTCACCCCCACATCCACAGGAGACTTCTGGTGTCCAGGTAGAAACTGAAGATTGGATGAGGGTCTTCAGCTTTTCCAACAACTGCTAACACCAAGCCTCTGAGAATCCTTGCCTCAGGGACAGTTTTGTTTCCCAGCAGCCTGAGGATGCTGATAGGGTAACTGCTGTGTTGACCTCACGTCTAACCTGGCGAGGAGTGTAGATGTGGGGAAAGCTGGGCATATGCTCCTGGAGATCACAACTGTGACTACCTGAGATGCTCAACTTCCAGAACGTGCAGGGAAAGCAAAGAAGTCCAGTGTGGGAGGACCTGGGCATTTGACTTACCTGGGGAGAAAGCACAGCCCCAGGTGTCCTAGGGCTCTGTCCCTGCTCGGCTCATTGGGACATCTGCCCTATTTGGTTGGCTACCAATTTGTCTTTAGAGCAAGAGGCTTGAGTTAGCTGCATGGCAGAGCAGTCTCAAGCTAACAGGGACATAGGAGCCAGTGACATAGTCACAGGGCCTTGGGAGCCAGTGACATAGTCACAGGGCCTTGGAGTCCAGAGTTGCTCTCTCTTGATTCCTGTCACTCCAAGCATGGGTACACATTAGCTGCCCGTGGAAGCTTCGGGGTACTTATACCTGGGGACCGACCCCTGAATTCACAGAACCTGCAGAGACTGATGGGCTGGATCAACCCTTCATCAGACCTTTCCCTCTCTGGGGTGTCTGGGGCCTATTCAGTTCCTTTCTCCTGCCTTCTTCATGTTGGTAGAATTGCTGGTGCCTCACTTTTCTGGCCAGACTTTGGAGCTCCCACTGAGAGAGTTTTGTCTCTGTCCCTCTAGTTTATCTTTCTGGCATGCTGCCTGTCTATACGTGGGTCCCAGCTCGGTTTATCCACCTAGGACTTTGTAAAATGCAAATCTGATTATGCCACTCCTTTATTGAAAACCTTTCAGTGGCTTGTCCAGATCACATCCTGTGGGAGTCTTTAGCATACGGCACACAGTGTTCTTCACAACCTGCTCCCTGCCTTGTTGCTCTTTGGCCTTGCTCCTCCCTGTTTCCCACCACCCAAGAGCCACTACTAATGATCAGCTGAAACCCTCCATGACGTCTCCCTCCTGTGCCTTTGCACGTGCTGTTCCCTGTCCCCCCACCCCTTTTTCTTGCCTGGTTAACTCCAAGGGGTTCTCCACTAATTGGAATTTTTCTCTTGACTGTCTTTCCACTTGACTGTAAGTGCTTTAAACACGGGACCTTGTCTTATTTATCTTTGATGTCTAGTGTTTACTGCAGTGTTAGGCATGCGGTAGGAGTTCCATAATGTTGATGGTGTGTGCTGCGTTCCAGTTCCAACCCCTAATGCCGGCCGGGTTCAGGTGCCTTCTCTCCCACTTGGACCACTGCAGTAGCTCCCAGTGGGGCTCCCCGTCTCCAAACACACACACCCATCAAGGCCAATCTACCTTTGTCAGACAGAAGCTGCCATGTTGTTCTATTCCCCATAAACCTCTAATGACTCTCCACTTTTTGAAGCAACAAGTCCAAGCTTCTTGACTTGGAACCAGGGTCCCTTCAGGAGTCCCCACCTCTCTGCCTGCCGCACTCCTCTTAGACCAAGCTTTCCAGACTGTCTCAGTTCACAGAACCTTCGTGACGCAGTAACTTTTTACTAGTGCCCCCTAGGCCAACAGAAGTACATAACAGTCTCATTTTTAAGTAGTTAAGTCCAAACAACTTAATAAGTATTCATGTTCTAACAATTTAGTGGACTTTTGAAAAAATAATACACATAAATTGAAAGCAGTTCTCATAGTGACCAACAGATGTCACTGTATTTCCCATGAATATTTAAAATACCCCAGGAAGCTGTGAGTTCACTATGGCACCCTGAGGTGTCTCAGCGCACAGTGTGGGAACCACAGCCTCTCACTCTTGCTATAAAAAAGTTACCTGTGGTTTCCCAGATTATCCATACCTTTGAAAGCAGTTCTCATAGTGACCAACAGATGTCACTGTATTTCCCATGAATATTTAAAATATCCCAGGAAGCTGTGAGTTCACTATGGCACCCTGAGGTGTCTCAGCGCACAGTTTGGGAACCACAGCCTCTCACTCTTGCTATAAAAAAGTTACCTGTGGTTTCCCAGATTATCCATACCCCGCTCCTTCGCACAGATTTTCTCTCTGACTTGCCAGTCTCCATCTCGTTAGTTTGGAAAAGCTTTTCCTGCAGTCAGGTCACCTGTCCCTTTTCTGTGGAGCTTTCTTGGGCCCTTCTCTCCTTGCAGCTGCCACAGCACTTGGTCCATTCCTCTGTGATCTGTGTCCCACTCTGTTTAGGTACTGATAGGCTCCTTACTGCTCTGTGAGTTCTCTGAGGACAAAGCCCTGTCTTACCTGTCCTTGTGTCCCCAAGAAACTAGCAGAGCACCTTGTTCCTAGGAGCAAATGGGAGGATGGTTTTGAGTCTGCCTTTCCAGTGCAGGGAAATCATTTTATCCCCCTGACATTCCCATTCCTGTTCTGGGCAGATCTGAAGCCAGACTTGAAACTTCAGAACATTGTTTTTTTCTTTACTCACATTGATCTTGCATTCCAAAAGTCCCCCAGTCCCTGGTCATTCTTGAAAGCTTGGGGTCTGCTCTTTCGATGTCTCTTCCACAACCAAGGAGAGGGGCCACCTGCAGAGCTGCTCTGCTGGTTTCGTCAGCCAAGTGCCTACTTTTGTGGCCGGTGCTGGCCAGCCTCAGGTCTAGCTGTGCAAAAAATCATTAAGGGAGAGCTGGGCACACAGAACCCTCAGATCACTTCCCACTTCAACCCAACAGTGCTGCCAAAGATTTTGTTTGAGTCAAAGTTTCCATGATGTGGTGACAACAAGATGTGTCGCCCAGATCCCCCTCCAGGGAAGGACTTGCTGTCCAGCTGCTGAGACTGTGGTCAGCAGAGATCCTCCAACCCTCAGTCCTTCCAGGTCTGCCTGAGCTGCAGAGAGCCACAGCACCTGAGGTCACCCTTTTCTGGGAAAGCCCGTGTCAGTGACTGAACTGTGCAGGAGGAACTTGATCATTTTGTCCTGCTGGGGATGACTCTGACTGCATCCTCCTCCTTCCCTTCACAGGCATGGATTCCTAGTGAACACCTTGACCCTAAACGCCATCTCCGAGGCAGCTTCTAGAAGCCAACCTGCAAGCCATGGCTTTAAACCAGCTCAAAAGCCATTAGCAAAAAGGATAATGATAAACGTCTTCAGCCTGGCCACCAAGGCTTTCCATCGTATCATGGCAACAGGCCAGTCCATCTTTGTCCCCCTCTGCTGTCAACGTCCCTTCCCCCAAGCATTCCCATCTCAAGGTCTTTTCTCTAACTGTGTTTACTGGTGGAACATTCTCCTTCCACCTTATTCATCCTTTGAGACCCACCTCCTCCTAGAACGTTTCTCTGCCTTCACTGGCCCACGGGTTTACGTGGCTCATCGCTCCGGGTTGCCTGTTCTGCTCACGGCGTATTCAGTCACTTACTCCCTGGCTTTTTTGTGCAGCTTGGCCCATGTCTGTGTTTTTCTTCTAAATTTGATGCCAAATTTCTTCAGGAACAGAGACATGAATGGCACTGTTTTTGGAGGGGAGAGGTGGTCTCTCCCCCTGTGTCAGCTCAATGTCATCCACGTAGCAGAGACTGTGTTTTCTGTGGAGTGGATGACGTCTGCAGTGGGGAGGCCTCCAGATGGGGGGAAACCTGCCCCTCTGTCTTTGTGCTATTGGAAGACATGATGCAGACCCTGAAGAGTGTGGGAAAGGCACAAAGAAGGGAGGGATGACACCCTTCCCAGAATGAATGGAGAACCAATGGTAGAAGTATCCTTGCCTTTGGAGTTACAACTTGGTGACTATGGGCCAGTCCCTTGAGCCACTATCAAGTCTTTGGGCCAGTCTCTGGGCCACTGTCTCTATACCTGGTAGACTTCCCAAGTATCGGGTAAAAAAAATGTAGGTCTGTCCACCCTCCTTTAAGGACCTTCTTGCCCCCTGCTGGGAGTATACTTGGTTGGTTCCTTGGTTGGTTCCTAAGTGGTGAGAGCAGGAGTTCACGAGGACCCAGGTCCCGTTTCACACAAGCCCACCTGGAAGAGGCCAGAGAACCACGGCTCTGCCAGGGGAGTCCCTGAGAGCCAGGAGGCCCCTATGATGTGCTCTGCCCTTTCCTAACCATCCCACCCCAGCCACACCCAGGAAAACATGCAAAAGGACTGGGTCTGCAGCAATGGGAAAGACTGGGACCGTGGCAATGGCATGGTGTGTGGATCGTGGCAAGGGACCCCTAGGAGGCCTCCTGCTGCCAAAGAAAGACCCCGAGCCTGGCAGTCCGGAGACGTGGGCTCAAGCAGTGCTGTCCTTCCCAGGAGTTCGTGGCTCCGGGGCTGCTGCTCTCCATCCTTTCTGGAAGCAGGCAGGGAGCCTGGCCCTGGGCTCCTTCCTCTATACGATGAAGTGGTCCTTCTCGTCCTGGTGATTTATGATTACGTCAAACTAGAGCAAAGCTTTCTCTAGAACAGAGCTAAGGCTAAAGGAGAGATTCGGGCAGCACAGGGGAAAAATATCTGAAACAAACCTATAACGATAAACCTCCCTCTGCTATTGAATATACCCGCCCATTTAATTTATTCAGTTAATAAAACTTATTCCCCAGAGGGGGACACATAGAGGTAGGCTACAAACCAATCTGCCTGTGTGTGCATGGGTATATACGTATATCTCATAACAATAAAAAAAAAA
>NW_007726801.1:352104-353008 GCF_000696425.1 Galeopterus variegatus
AAAAAAAAAAGAGTAATTAAGAGATGTATTGAAGTGTGTAGAAATCCTGAAGGACACTGAAGATTGCAATTCAAGTTACTGTCCTTGGCACAAATGTAATTCAATAGGGAATAGATAAATAAAAATAAAGAAAAAACAAATTCGGAACAGATGTTAGGCAAGACATTTTTTTCACAGTAAGAATCATAAACATGAAGAACAGCCTGTAAAGGCAACGCTGTTGATGCAAACCACATCGAGCTACTAGATAAATAGTTAGATGGCACTGCGGGGACAAAGAAACATTAAAATAGTCATTTGGCTGTCCCTGAATATTTTTGTCTACATGTTATGCCCAGCACGTGTACTCTAGGGTAATGGAGGGAGCTGTGCGTGCGTGTCTGTGTGTGTGCACGCGTGTGTCCTATGACATAGTATGCAGGGCATGTATTTGTGTGAGGATATACGACCAAATCACCTCTCCCCAAATGACATGTGGCCCCAGAACATGAATAGACGGCCCTAGCAAAAGCAAGCGTTGCTCTGAAAAGACAATGAGGCTGGAGAGGAAGCCCAGTGTCATGGAGAGAACGTGCTTTCTGGGGCTAGGTATTAGAGAGCCCAGATGTGTGACTCTGAAAAAAGGAAAATTTAATGCCAAAAGAATTTCAGACACAGTTGGGGAGAAACAAGAGGCAGGGAAAAAAATTTAAGGCACAGATCATAGTACTTTAGAGATGGAAGGAAGCTTCAAGATGATCACTCTAGCCCCCTGCCCCCCATTTTATAGCTAGGAAAACAAGGTCCAAAGAGGGGACATGACTGGTGGGTGCCGCCCAGACACGTAGAGCCACCTCCCTAGAGCCATCTCCCTAGAGCCACCCCTTCCCCAAGACAGGGCAGGGATTCCTTGGAGACATGAAGG
>NW_007726801.1:353656-354658 GCF_000696425.1 Galeopterus variegatus
GGAGCAGAGGAATCGCAGTGAGAATCCCGCTGCTGGGCCGTCTGCCCGAGACAGCTCTGGGCGGTGCACTGATGTTCACATCAGACCTGCGAGGGAGGCGGGCGCTCGAGCAGTTTTTAAAATTGAGGAAAACGGGCAAATGACTCACTCTAGACCCATGGCTGGGATAGCTGAGCTAAGCCTAGAACCCAGATCTGGCTTCTAATCCAGCACTCTTTCTGGTACCCTTAGCTGCCCCCAGCAGTTAGCTGTGGCAGCCTCTTGGGCGTGAAGCATGTGGTAGTAGCCCAAGGAGTCCCATTAATGACTTGGGTGAGTGGCGCCCAGCCGGTGTGCCACGAGAGCCCATCCCTACTTTATCTGTGTATCCCGTGGGTCCCAAGACAGCCTCGCCTCGTGTAAATCCATTTTTTACTCTGATGGGCTAACTACTGAATCTTTGGAGTATAAGTCACCAGTGGGGAAGATTACAGACAACCCCCCCAAGCCTTGATTTTAAGATGAGATGCTTCTCCCCAATTTCTTCCATTTGTCTCCAAGAAAATAACACTGATTGCCAAAATTGGGAAAATAATAAAACCTTCCTGTTTGGGGTTTCCTTGGGGACAAATTTGTTATGAAAGACATAACATGTACTGAAAGGTGATTCTTTTGGCCATTCAGCCAGTATTTACTGAGCACGTATGATGTGTCAGGCACTGTTCTGGGCACTGGGAATATCAGTATGGACAAGAGACAAAGGTCCTGCCCTCATGGGGTTGCCCTCTATCAAGAGGTCAATAAACAAATAATCACATTGTATGTTGTTAGGGCACACATCCTAAGGCAGGAGTGCTTGATGTGTCCAAGCAACAAAAAGAGACAGTGGAATGGCAAAAGCTTTGGGTTAACCAGGAGAACATGCACAGCCCCGCTGGCACCTTTTACTAACCATGACCCTCCTCCTCTCAGTCATCCATGTTTCCATATAAATTCAGGATAATGTGATCAGCCTGGCCAAAC
>NW_007726801.1:355071-359460 GCF_000696425.1 Galeopterus variegatus
CTCCTCTCAGTCATCCATGTTTCCATATAAATTCAGGATAATGTGATCAGCCTGGCCAAACTCGCAGTGTTGTCGGGAGGGTCACATGGGTACTATATTGGATGGACAGGACTCGCATTGAGTGCTGGAAAACTTTTACAGATTATTAACATTTAATATGTAAACAGCCCTGGGGAACAAAGATATATCCCCCTTATAGTCATAAAAGCCCATGGAGTTCTCATGCAGGCCACACGTGGCCAAAAGAAGGATGTCCACTGCAGGGCTGTTTGCTGGATGCCACGGGTGTTTCCCTCTGGGACAGTGGGCAGGGCAGGTGGGTGTAGGCGACTGCAGAGATTCCATGGGAATGGAGCAACATGATAGATCTTGAAAGCATAGTAATGAACAAAAAACTAAGGAATAGAATGAATTCTATAGCATTGTCACTGGCATAAGCTAAAGACAGTACACACAAAATGATAATAGGCAGTTTGCAAGGACATGTAAAAAATAGACATTAGGCACCATGGGATGGTTGACTCTTGGGGATGGGAGGGGAATGAGAGAAAGGTGTGGGATAAGAGGGAAGAAATAAGCAGAACAGGCAGGAGTGTGTCCCCAGCCTCCCCACGGCACCACAGAGTAAAAACAGCCCCCACCCAAAATCAACTTGAAATTGAGATCATTAGTAATTACTGATTGTAATGTTGATAATTCACATGACAAAGTTAACGATTATCAATGGTTGTTTGTTTTTTTTTAATGTGGAATTCTTTAAGAGTAAAATGCTGCTATTTATTAGATCAGTGTTTTCTCTCAAAGCCTGTTCTTCATATTCTAGTCCCAAGAGATATTCTGGGAAAGAAAAAAAAAAAATGTCCTGTGGTCAAATAAACACTGCATCTAAATTTCTCACTTGGAGATTTTCCGAGTACATTATTACACGAAAGGTTCTGAGACATCCTACAGTAGAGAGACCTGTGCTCCTTTGACTAACCGTGCGTTTCCAGCCTTTGACCAAGGGAAACTCCCCGCTCTGACTTTCCATGTAACGATCATTATTGTCAGTGGAAATGGTCCAAAGGACACGCTTGGGAAACACCACGTTAGATTGCTGAAGGATGGGACCCAGGAGATTGCAGGTGCCAGTCATACCCTGGAACTCGCATTTCTCCCGTCTCCTGCCTTAGGCAGCTTTGGGTGCTTTGTTCCTAAGTCACCTTGGATGCAATGTCTCATTAGAAATTCTGCTATGATCTGAATGTTTGTGTCCCCCCAAAATTCATATGTTGAAATCCTAAGCTCCAGGTGGTGGTTTTAGGAGGTGGGCCCTTGGGAGGTGATTAGGTTATATGGGCGAGCCCTCTTGAGTGGGATTAGTGCCACCAGGTGAGGGCACAGCAAGAATGCACCAAAGAAAGCAGTCCTGTCCAGACACTGAATGCACTGGTGCCTTGATCTTGGACTTCCCAGCCCCAGAACTGTGAGAAATAAATTTCTTTTCTTTATAAGCTACCCAATCTATGGTCCTTTGTTATAGCAACCTGAACAGGCTAAGACAAGCTCCAACTTACTATAGCAAGTATGAAACTGTCTTTCCCTTTGCCATGTTCAATTTCCTCGTTATGGCAGAATCACCATTTTGTCTCCAGAATTCAAAGTCAGTGACAAAAATTAATGTTGCCTCATCTCTCATGCCTCACAATCAATGACATGTTCAATTCTGCTGTGTCTTTCTCCAGGACGTCCTGTATAAAATTATTCTTTCTCTTTCATTTTCGATGATCTAAATCACTCTTACCTCTCACCTGGGCTATTGGAATGCTATTTATTTATTTTCATGAATTCCATCCTGCCCCAGACCCCTTGCCCTTCCCTTCTCTACTCTGTGCACCTGTGCAACTCTCGTCAAATAAGCCACCTCCTTAGCCCCCTTCCTTAGCACTTATCTCATCTCCTGCCAATGCCAAGGTTGTCCCCTTTATTGGTGTCCCAAACATAACATTTTCCTAGCACATCCTCTGCCTCTACTCTCCCTCTTTCTACCTCAGCCAAAACCTCTAAACTTTCTCTCATGCTCCTGGGCACGCCTATCTCCACAGGCCACCTGCCATCTCTCCTCTTTTGCATAGGTGTGGGGCTAGTTAATAACCTCTCTCGGTAAGTGCACACTCAGTGCAGAGACCGTGGGGTCCAAAAGGGGAATTCAACATGCCTTCTCCAGCAAATGATCACAAAGCTAGAACACACGCCTATGAAGGAACTGAAAGACTGTAAAAGGAACCCAGAGGAAAAAAAATAATAAGCCTGACACCCCACCTTAAATCGCAGGGACATGATCTTGACAAGTTACTTCATATAGAAAGCCCAGAGATTGAAGGGCTGACTCCAGGGAAAGGGGAAGAAGTGTAGACCCTGTGAACAAGAAAGCAGAAGTCAGCAAGAGTCCCAGACAGAGAAGGCTAAATTTATGTGAGACACAAAGTCCACGGTGAACTGGTGGGAAAGAGGAAACGTGGAGAGGCTGAAAGCAGAGCTGAAAAGCAGACACATAAATTGTAAAGGCTTTGGCAGAGAGGAGTGAGATAAGAGAATAGGGAGCTCCGGGTAGGGACTACTGGGAATTTATTAAAGCAAACTGAATTTATGGTACAGTGCAAGCATTTGTTGATAATGGAGCTAGTTTGGTAAAAAAATGTGCTCGCTGGCTTATAGCCAACAGAGAGTTGGAGACAAGATCACTGGGGTCGTACATTCCAATCAGAAATGTGTGGTTCATATTGACCAGTTGGGTTCCACAGCACAAGGAGAAGTATAAATCTCATCTGAGTTCACCCTCAAGGCCTGAAAACAAGGAGCGATGGCCACCTAATCACGGTCAAAAGGGAGCAATAAAGCATTACTGGAAAATGGCCTCCAAGTTTAAAATAGTATGGTTGCTACACAAAATGCTATGGTGGTTCCTCAAAAAATTGAAAGTAGAGTTACCATATGATCCAGCAGTTCCACTTCTGGGCACATACCCAGGAGTACTGAAAGCAGAGTCTGGAAGATACACGTGCACATCCATGTGCAGAGCCACATTATTCACAACGGCCAAAAGATGGAAGCAGCCCAAGCGTCCATCACCAGGTGAACGGATAAACAAAACATGGAGTATACGTACCATGGAATATTATTCAGCCTTTAAAAAGAAGGAAATTCTGACACATGCAACATGGATGAATCCTGAGGACGTTACACTGAGTGAAGTAAGCCAGACACAAAAGGGTAAGACTGTGTGATTCCACTTACGTGAAGTACCTAAGCAGTCAAATTCATAAAGACGGAAAGTAGAATGGTGGTTGCCAGGGGCTGAGGGAGGGGAAACGGGGAGTTATTGTTTAGTGGGCATAGAGTTTCTGTTTAGAGAGATGAAAAATTTCTGAACATCGATGGTGGTGATGGCAGCAGAGCCATGTGAATGAACTTAATGCCACTGAACTGTACACTGAAAAATGGTTAAAATGGTAATTTTTATGTTTTGTGTATTTTATCACACAAAAAAATGTCCTCCAGCCAAATGTCCTTCATACTACTGTTGATACCTGGATCTGAAAGGGGAGCAGGGACCATCATCCATCAATCACAGCGTTCCTGCTGCCAGCCGTGTGTAGAAGTGTGAAGAAGACCCATCGCACCTACTCACATGAAGCCTTTATCTGCAAGAGTTACTTGTGGGTTCTTGGGCCTTGAAGCCCTGGCATTCATTAACAGGTATGGATTTGGAGAAGAGCAGAACTCAGGATGCCAAGTATCTATTCCAGGTTAGGGATAAAGCATCTTAGTGGGTTCCCAGGCTGAGAAGGACAAAGAACTGAGGCTTCCTGATCATGGGATGGTCTGGGGAACCCAAACTCTAGTGGAGAAGTCTCAGACTTTGGGGTGGCAGCTAAGAGGGATAAAGCATCTTAGTGGGTTCCCAGGCTGAGAAGGACAAAGAACTGAGGCTTCCTGATCACGGGATGGTCTGGGGAACCCAAACTCTAGTGGAGAAGTCTCAGACTTTGGGGTGGCAGCTAAGAATCTTTAGGCTGAAGTCTTTTAGAAAAATCTGGTGGCCATGTTGACCATCAGGCATAAACTGTGGTCTGGCAGTGAGACAGAGAAGAGAACTTAAAGAATTACAGACAACCTTCAAAAGAAAATGGAAGATCCATTCAACGATTGCCTCTTTGCTGGTTAATATGCACCAGGCACTACATTAGCAAGGGAAAAGATGGACGTGGGGACAACCCAGGGACTACCTGGATTGTGAAGGGCAGTAGTCTCAGTTCAGTACCAGATGCTCACTTCCCCAGTAGACTGAGTAGTATCAAGAGATGCTAGCAGGTATGACAACCACAATTCACCTTACATGTGTTGAGA
>NW_007726801.1:359927-365027 GCF_000696425.1 Galeopterus variegatus
CAATTCACCTTACATGTGTTGAGAAATCATTTGCCAGCCATAAGTTAAGGGCAAAGTTTTGTAGGTTCCTCTTTGAGCAGAGGCAAAAAAATATATATCATCTGCTAATAGTGGTTAATGTGGGGAGTCTGGAGAACATGTCCGAGAGTCAGACCTCTGAAAATAGGTCAATAAACCCTATAGCCTTACCCAGGGTAGAAAAACTTAATATGATGGGTTGCAAAATTCTTGCACTTTGAAGGTGAGATGGGGAGCAGTTGTTAGGAGCATGGTCTTGAGACAC
The DNA here is from genome assembly GCF_000696425.1 of Galeopterus variegatus. NCBI lineage: Eukaryota > Metazoa > Chordata > Mammalia > Dermoptera > Cynocephalidae > Galeopterus > Galeopterus variegatus. Next base: position 360,211 of record NW_007726801.1, read on the forward strand.
GAAAAATAATCAAGGAACTTATTTTAGTAGTTAAGTTTCTATTATCAGCCCCAGACATGTAGGCGTCATAAAACTTAGCGGTGCCTTGCTAGAGAATTAATTCATGTGCATAGCTATAGAAATGTTACACATAAGACTGATCAGGAATAATTGGAATGCATAATAAACAACCCAAACTCTAAAAGATTTAAGGGTCCCAAGGAAGAAAGGGAATATGTTTCATTTTAAAGATAAACTTCAATTATTCAGAATTTAGAAGAATTTCAAATGTGTGTGTGACTTTTTGTTTGAATGTTTACACTAATATCTAAAATTAATTTGGTTTTGAGTATTTAGATGCCTTTACCTTTTGCTGTATGTAACAAGACTCAAAACTGGGTTTTTAATTATTCAAGGGTTTCCGAGACCTTATTTGGAAAAAGTTTCTCTGCTTGCAAAATAGTGATCAAAGAGGAATGTTAAGCACCACATGAATTGGGAATTTGTTGCTTCTTCAAATTTAGTAAAAAAAATTTTAAATTATGAAATCAAAGATGGCTTGTCATTCTTCTTGGATAGAATAGGAATGCTGTTTGCATTCTCAATTAATTAGAGGTCAGAGCCATAAGAATTGGGTGAATATGTGCAATTGTTGAGATTGTCTGTGCGAAGGAGTTCTTGACAGAATATATACGTGCAAAGCTGTGTGTTATCTGAACCTAATTCCAGATGGGAGAATGTCTTGACAAATGTCACAATGATTCACGACAGTGTTACATAACTCTATTATGCATTTAGGGTTGAACGACTTGGATTTGTTGCAGGTACAATTCAATTAAATACAGAATTTATTATTTGAAAATATTAGCTAGGAATAGATCTTTTACGCAACTTTCATTTGAGATGTTCTATTGTTTGGAACACATCTGTGAAGAGCTGCCATTTGGGGGATAGAGAAGTTATTGATGCCACATTTGCTTGTCACTGTTGGAGGATGAGTTCCCTTCTACCTTGAACCTGATACACTGTTCTCTGTGGTGGATTTTGGATATGAACGTGAAGGAATGCAACACTGAAAATCCTTGGCTGACTCCCCAGCCTCTGCCATCCTCCATTCTTCCCAGCTGGCTGCTCCACCCGCCCCCTGCAGTCCCAGCCCTGGCCCAGAAGCTGCAACAACCCCCAGCCATGCATGCTGAGACTCAGCTGCCTCAGCCTGGATCTGTTCCAGCCAGGATGGACCTTTTCTTCTCAAGTGGTATCGGGGCTTCGGTCTGGTTTCATATCACACTCTGAGTCCTAGAACTGAATGTCTATACCTGATAATTTCAATAGTAGTTGAACTTGTGATTTTAAAGAATAAGAAAGAAGGTGCTCTTGAGCATGAGGCACTGCACCCCCTCAGCCCCCCGAGCTTGCAGTCAGGTGCGGGAGCCTCATCTCTGGAGGAAGAGTGTTTGAGCTTGGATTCTACTTCAGCTGCCAACAGTGGGCTTTTACTGATTTTGTCAGAGGTTTCTCAGCATCTTAAACCACAAAGGGGTAAACAGAGGGGCTTATAACAATTTTCTAATGTACACTGATAGGGGTTGAGTCATTGGCTTGTAGTCATGTAGTTTATAACTGGAAAGGACTTCAGATACCATCTGACCTCTGCTTTTCAAATTGCTGATCTTGACTCACTGGTGGTGATGAAATCAATTTAGTGGGCTGTGACCAGCTTGTATTTGCTTTATTTTTCTAGAATAGAATAGAATAGATCAAAGTGGTTCTTATACAGTAAATAAGATATTATTTTGTAAAACTTTTTTTTTTCCTTTTTGTCTTTTTTACTGACCAGTAACGGGATCACAACCCTCGGTGTCGTGCCCGTACCGGGGACCGGCAACAGGATCGCAACCCTTGGTGTTGCTCCCGCACCACGCTCAGCCAGTGAGCAGGAACCGGTCTCCACATGGGATCCGAACCCTCGGCGGGAGCGCCGCAGCGCTCCCAAGCGGCACACTCTCCAGTGTGCCACCGGGGCCGGCCCTTATTTTGTAAAACTTTTATTTCGTGTGTGTGTGCATGTGTGTGTGTACTGGATCACAATGTGGTTAACATATTAATTACTGAGGCTCGTAATTAAACAAAGTATCAAAGTCACTGATTAGTCCAAATCCCTCATTTTACACCTAAGAAAACTGAGGCTCAGTAGGGGAAGTGATTGGCCTAAATTCATTGAGTTAACAAGTGGTAGATAAAAAGAGAATCGGAGCTGGGATTTTAGCCCCAATTTTCTACCATGCTCTGTTTTCTACCCAAAGAAGAGAGAATTAACGCAAGCTCTCAAAATTTTTGAGTGTGGGCCACAAAGAGATGGATAGCAGTGGTCATTACAATATGCAGCAATCATCACCTCTATGTTGTTATAGAAAGAGGGTGCAGGAAATGAAGCGGTGTGAAATAAATGAGGTGAAAGAAGAGGTCAGAAATCCAGAAAATTAGGTAAATTTCAGAAAGGTCTTTGGGTCAACACTAAGAAACAAGGTGATCCTAAACCATAAGGAAAAATGGAAGCTCTGTAGCAATTCACCATTTGGAATAATAAGATCATAATAGTGGCAGGTAAGGTGAAGAGTCTATTAAAGGTTCATTCAAGAAAAGTTGAACTCTAATAGAATTCCTCTATCTCTTTTTGGTCTAAGTTGTTTATTTATCTGGGGGCAATTATTCCTTTGATAATTCTACCTATCTTCCTATTCTCAAAGGCCTCCTAAAACATCAACCCATTACATCAGGGTATTCACTTTTATAAAATAATGCCCCTCCCCCCACCCAGTGCAATGACAGTGTAGTAAATTCCACTCATTTACAAATGTGCTCTTACAGGCTTAGTGTTAGGGATTAATCTATTTTGACCAGTGATAATATTGATACTGAACTCACTAAATGATTGTCAATAACTATGGCGTACAAAAACCATCAGGTTTCCTATTTATTTTGGTTCCAGACTCACATTACTTGAAACCGGTGATTCTCAGCTTTGCTTTCCACACTTTTATGAAAGACAACTTTTATCAAGCTAGGAGACCCAAGTACTGCCACTGTTTGGTTTCTTGGCCAGAAATTTTAGGATAGCTTAAAATATTTGTGCTAAATTCTGCTGTTTTAAGGATACTGTGTTTTCTCAATGGTCATAATATATTTTCATTTTTACCAATTTCTCTTAAAACTGAGCTACATTTTTAGGTCACTTAGGAAATGAACCTCATTTTGTGGCTGGCTTCCATTTCAGCAGCAGAAACATAACATTTGACCCTGGGCATCAATATCTGTGAAGCCCTTCTGCAACTGTGACTTAATTTCCACCATTCTTCAACATCTATGAGTCTATTGAGCTCAGTTCAGTTTAAAAACGAGCACAATGTCCAGGTGTCAGCTGCTCAGTTTGAGTCTGAATATTTGTATTTTCTTGAACAAATCAGCAAGTTTCCACTCCATTCTCAGTCACATTTTCAAGTCCAATGTATTTAGATATCTCGTGTTTTCTAAGTCAAGGGACAATCATGGCACACATTAGGGGTTCAACAGGTTGAGTCCTTCAGAGCCCTTCAATTTTCAGTATTCTCGATCTGTGGCCGTGGGCCAGGAGATCTGCCAAGAGCTGATGACATAGTCATCTGACTGCATTCAAGTAAACCAGCTCTCTGCTGTTCTTCAACCTCATCTAAATAGCACATAAACATGACTGTTAAGAGCACTTACATGGAACATTCTCACACCTTAGTCACTTCCGGAACACAAACTCTCCTAATGGAGGGCGCCATGGAATCTGAGCTTAAAAAAGTGTTGAAACGGGCTTATTATTTTCATTGCTGATGCCACATACTTTCCCATTTGCATTCCAAAGTTCTCAACTTCCTTTCTGCCTGGTGATAAGGTGCTATTAGTTCATGTGTGCTAGCTAATTAAATTTTTTTTTTAAAGTGCTAAAAGCCTCCAAGTTGGAAGCATATGAGACATGTCCCCCTCCTGTGGCGTGAAGTTTGAAGCTAAGGGACAGGCCCTTTATACTGAAGGCTGTTTGTTTTCTGAATTGACTTCTTTTTTTTAAGTACGGGAACCCAAGGTTCCCTGGGAGATAGATTGCTTCAGGTTCTGATACTTGCAAAGATGTTCTTAGAACTCCCTACTGCTGCTAGATAGAAGAATCTATACACGTGATATCCAAGCGAGGGTAGTCAGTGCCTCTGTGGCATGTGATTAGGCAGTGCAATGCGACAGAGAAGTCAGAAATACATATAGGAATTAACAAACGATAAAAGTGACATTTCAAATCAGTTGGAAAAAGATATATTTCCAGATCGATCACCACCATCTGGAAAAAATAAGGGTGAATCCCTACTCCATCTTTACCCTCAAATAAATTTCTGATGTATCAGACATTTAAGTTTTGAAAATGAAATAAAAAACGCTAGAAAAATGGACTTAAAAAAAAATCCTTGGTGGAGGAAGCCTTTCTGAGTAAGGTAAAAAATGCAGACACCATTAAAATCTATTAAATTCAACAACACAAAAACAAATGTTTTACGATTGGAAAAAATACACAATAAACGAAGTCAAAGAAGTGATAAAAAGGAGAAAATATTTACAAGTATTACATATAAAGGGCTATTTAATAAAGAGCTTCTACAAATGAACTTGGAAAAAATCAATAATCCAATAAAAAAGTGGCTAAGGATACCTCAGAAAATAGAATACAATGGTTTTTAAACAATGGATTTGAAAAGATGCTCAAACTTGCTTGTAGTTAGGGTAATGTAAATTAAGATTACAGTGGTATACCATCAAATGGT
>NW_007726801.1:365437-367937 GCF_000696425.1 Galeopterus variegatus
TTTTTAAACAATGGATTTGAAAAGATGCTCAAACTTGCTTGTAGTTAGGGTAATGTAAATTAAGATTACAGTGGTATACCATCAAATGGTAAAGATTTAAAATTGTGACCACACATTTTAATGGCAGGCATATGAGGGACCAAGTACTCTCATATACCTATTTATGGAAGCGTAAATTGATATAATCCCTAGAGAGAGCAAGTTAGTAATGCTTATCAAAATAAAAAATGTAGGTAATCTTTGACCTTATAATTCCATTTTTAGGAATTTATCCTATAGACAGACTTTCACAAGACAGCAATGATGTATATGCAGAATATTCACTGCGCTACTATTTTTAAAAGCAAAAGATATTCACCGATTGAGAACTTGTTTTAAAAATTAGGATACATCCATACAATAGAATCCTTAAAAAAATAGAATAGCATTTAACAAGAATGAATGTATCGAAATGGGACAATTTCTTAAATGCCATTAACAAACAAAGCAAGGTAAATAACAGTGTGTATCATATACTATCCATTTGAGTATAAAGAAATTGGTTACAGAGTTTGCCTTGGTGGAGGAGTGGCTAGGGATCCGGGGTGGGAACAGGTGTACTTTCTTCTGTATACTTGTCTGTACTTTACAAATTGTGTGTAATGTTCATGTTTACCTGCTTACCACTTAATGTTCTAATGGGACTATATAAGGTTCTAACAAAGCTGGCTTCATGAAGGGATACAGGGATAGAGGTGCCACTTATCAAAATGCAGTGGAATAGTTAATGGGTGTTGGGAAGCATTAAAGTCAAGTTTTACAAGAGGGAGCTATGTTTATACTAGAGATCAAAACTAAAGTGATATGTGTATGGATACCCCAGACCAGCCAGCAGCCAAAAAGAAAAAGAAAAAAGCTAAAGTGATGTGGGGCAAGAAGAAATGGGGATGAAGCTAAATAAATGCAGAACTGTAGAGAAAGCACTTTAAAGATAGAGGAGATAAAGGGAAAAGGAGCTTTGGGATAGGGGCCTTTAGGAGTTGCTAATGAGCTGAACTTAGGGCACCGTGTACGTATTTGTAAGTAATTAACAGTAATAGCATAATAAAGGCTTGTCATCTACTGGATTACAAAGTCAATTACAAATTGGAGGGGATATGATCTCTATCCTGTTTGTATTCAATCACCAATGTATGATGATTATGTTGATATTGTTATTGCAGGGTTTGAGAAGGAATATAAGTCTAACTTGGGGCTCATTCTCAGACTGAAGGAGATAACAAATAATCATTAATTGAATGAAGGTTATCTGAAGCAATAACATCTTGCTTTCTTCATTTCATGTGGCCAATAGCACTGCTGTGCAATTCAGAAGCAGTCTAATCATTACTGTGAATAAAAGCTGTATAGATGTGCACACCAGTCCACCTGCTTTACATTCAAGTTCAAGGAAGGCTGAGACAACATGTGGCAAAGCAGCCTACACAATTAGACACTTGGTGAAGACATTTAGTTCTCAGTGATAGTGGTGTTGGTGGTGGTGATCGTGATGATGATGGTGGTAATAGTGATGGTGATAGTGGTGATGGTGGTGTCAGTGGTGGTGGTGATGATGGTGATGGTAATGGTGGTGGTGATGGTGATTATGGTTCTGGTGGTGGTGATGATGATGGTGATGGAGGTGATGGTGGTGGTGATGATGGTGATGCTGGTGGTGGTGATGGTGATTATGGTTCTGGTGGTGGTGATGATGGTGATGGAGGTGATGGTGGTGGTGATGATGGTGATGCTGGTGGTGGTGGTGGTGATGATGGTGATGGTGGTGGTGGTGGTGGTGATGGTGATAGTGACAATGGTGATGGTGATGGTGATTATGGTGACTGTGATGATGGTGGTGATGATAGTGGTGGTGATTATGGTGGTGGTGGTGATGATGATGGTGATGGTGGTAGTGATAATGGTGATGGCGGCGGTGGTGGTGGTGATGGTGGTGATGATAGTAGTGGTGGTTATGATGATGGTGATGGTGGTGATGGTGGTGGTGGTTATGGTGATGGTGGTGGTGATGATGGTGATAGTGATGGTGGTGGTGATGATGGTGGTGGTGGTGATGATGATGGTGATGGTGGTGTAAGTGGTGGTGATGGTGGTGGTGATGGTGATGGTGGTAGTGATAATGGTGAAGATGGTGATGATGGTGGTGGTGGTGATGATAATAAACATTGATGTTATTGATTCCTCTTGACATAAATCTTCTCCAGCAATATCTTCCCCATAGTGGTGAGTGTAAGGGGATAAGGGTAAGGATCCAATTTCCAAATATGATCCCTGAACTCTGACTGAGTCGCTATAATGGCAACCAGGTAATAAGCATGAGTAGTCATCATATTTGGCCTTCAGGTCCAGTGCAGTGAGGNGATTAGGCAGTGCAATGCGACAGAGAAGTCAGAAATACATATAGGAATTAACAAACGATAAAAGTGACATTTCAAATCAGTTGGAAAAAGATATATTTCCAGAT
>NW_007726801.1:372937-386703 GCF_000696425.1 Galeopterus variegatus
ATGAGGTAGTTGTTTGTGGGCTTAAAAGTGGTGAACCGGCCACCGCAGAGAGAGAGGTGAGAGAGCAAGGTGTTTAGAAACGCTAGGAAGAGAGAAATAACAATGAATAGTGAGAAGGGTGCTGGACAAAGCAAGGGACAGAAAGGAATAGAACAGAAACTGAGAAGGGGAGGATCGAGGATGCAAATGGCTGATGTCACTTTCTATCTAGTGCCAAGGACCAGCCTTTCTGGGGGTTGAGGATGGGGGAATCCTAAAGAGGTGCTACAGGAATATTATCAGGACTAGCCCAAATTTAGGTCTTCCTGCCTTTGTTTGGTTTAATGGCTTTTCACATGCGGGATCTGTTGGCTCCTGATGTTGGGTCCCATGAGTTAGCAGAATGAATCATCTGATTTCTGAGAAAACCCAATGTGAGAAAAAAATAGCTTTAGAAGATAGAGTCTGGGGGCTGTATCTACACGTGCCCACTGGCCACTTCCGCTGGCGAGTCACTCTGGCTAATCACAGGCAACACACTTCAAATATTTGCCGCCCCCTCAACCTTCATTTCTGTCAACCCATGGCCATTGTCCTTATTACCATGGCTCAAAATGTAGACATGTTTGTCTCATTTTGCCTTGAATTCCCCACACCGTCTTAGTCACAGGAGTTCTTCACGTGGCCCCAGTGTCCTCTCTTCAGTCCTGTCACCACGCTGAGCCAAGCACTCAGTGCATCTACATCTAGACTTCAGCAATGGCTGGATCCTCAGCCCTAACCAAATTCTTCCGTGCAGAGTAGCTTTTCATTTCCATGTCTCTCTGTTACCCAGCAATATTAGTACACGAGCCGTTCTTCACTTGTCTTTCCGGCCTGCAAGCAACCAGCTGCCTCTCGCTCAACCGCATTCCCCATGCTCCCTACTCGTTGGCTTCCAGCCAGGCGGGGCTGCTGGTTGACCAATGCCGCCATTCTCATGCTGGTGCCCTCACACACATGGTGCTCCCACCTGGTGCGTGTGTCCTTGTCTCTGTGTCTATGGCTCTGCAGGCCCCCTTCTTCAGGACATCCCCCAGGATGATTCGAGCCCTGACAAATCTTCCTCTCCTCTGACAGGAAACCACAGCTACCACCTCACAGCACCCCATCTAGCACAAGGGCACATTTCATTTGGTGTTGTACATCACGGGTAACTTCTACTTTTGCATTCCTGGCACATTTAGACGCTCAATAAATGAGATTTGGGGTAATGGATGACAGAACTCAATACATATTGATGAGTGATGAGAGACAGATCACCACATAAAAATTCATCCAAGTAGAGAAGGGGTCATCCCATCACCCAGTGCCCTCATGCATGGACCACCCCAGGTGTGAGCGACCTGGGTGAGAGCAGGGCCTCATGCGCAAAGCCTGCACTGGGCTCAGTGTAGCTCATGCTGGAAGTCAACAGAAGGCAGCCCTTACCTGGCGGAAAAATGTCAAATTTCCAATGAATGGAGATGGCTTGGGATGTCTGATGCCCAACTTCTCCAATCTTGAGAATGCTGATGTGGCGTACCTGGAGGAGTGGGGAGCAAATTTTAAAAACTGAGAAATGGAAGTTTGCATTCATGCTTTTGGCTTTATTAACAATCAGAATTATTGAGTTCTCCAGAAATAAGGGCAAAGAATAAATTTCCAGTTAACGTGTCTAAAGGACTGAAGAGGTAGGGGCTGAGAGCTGAGTGCATAGAGCAGGAGCTCAGTACCTTCCTCCCGGGTGAGTGACAGGCTAGAGATCACGGGATGCCGAAGCCCCGCAGTCGGGAGATGTTTTAGAGATGACATGGCCCAACTGCCCCTCCCCCACCTAGAGCTCCCATCAATAAATTGTATTTAAAAATGTACCTCTCCCTGGTCCAGTTCCTTTGCCTCTAAATCTATCATGGGCTCAGAAGGCGAGGCAAAAAAACTACCAGTGGCAAAAGTGCCCTGTGCAAATCTGTGTGTTTTCTTGGTCAGGACTGATGCCCCTACTCCCCCCCCCCGCCCCCACACACATGCACAATTTGTCCTTCATCACATTCCATGGCCTAATAGAGAAAAATAAAAATAGGGACGGAGGGAACACACCATGGACAGGAGATGCTGTCACCAACCACTTACAACCTAAGTCTTTGTATTCCCGGCCCACAACCATATGGGAAGCATATTTTCTTAACCAAAAATCAGGAAGCATGGTCCGACAGATTTCTGTGCCACTTTCCAGGAGAAAGCGGCAGCCTGAGAAGTGCAGTGTGGCTGTCAAAACATTGTAATTACTAGGATATTTCAACAGTTTATGGAAACAGAGGGATAACACGCTTAAAGTCAGAACTGGCTTAGAAAAACCTGGACATATGGCTCTGATCCCTAACCAGCCAGCCAACGAGGTCAAAAGTTCAGCTAGTTCAGAAAAATTAATGAGTCAAGCTGGGTATTTAGCATCATGCAGAGATCATCCAAATCTCAATTTAAGGGCAAGGAAAAACATGGAAAATATCACTACAGTCTGGCTTCCTAGGAGTAAAGGAATTGCAAAAAACACTGCTCAAATAACTCACTTCTTAGGAAGGTGGAATCTTTGCTATATTCTTTGAACTTTCCCTTTCCCACCTGCGGTCCAATAAGGAGCACTTAAAATAAAAACATTCCAGCAAAATACCCAACTATTCAGGGAAAGGACAACACAATTTAAGTGTTGTTTTGCATTATTTGGAGCAGTGGGTCTGTTTTTAAAGTGGTCACCAGGGAAGACCAAGCAAGGCAGAGCAGGAAGGCAGGTTCTTCTCCCAGCTCACCTAAGCTTGCCACCGTATGGCTGCATTATTAGGTTTGAGTGAATTCCCAGGACATCACATTTAAGTCCACGCTCAAGTGTAATTACAAACCACACTCAAGAGCCACGTGTGGATTACGTGGATTAGCCACGCTAACATTCCTCTTCAGTAGTGTGTGTACCAAAGGTTGACAGCACAGTTGGTAAACGTTATTCTTTCAAGTAGACTATGATATTTTAAATAATTCCCCTTACACATAAGGAGAAAGATCAAAGGAGAGTTAGCCCATTTAACACTTTCTTCAACATCCTCAAATCGGGTGTCTATGTTCATTTCTTCATCAGTTTTCGTGATTTATTTTCTAAATGTAATCTCTAATGGGGAGAAAGAAATATGAAGATCTTGGGCTGCGTAATTACATCTTAATTTTGTAATTAGATGTCTTGATTGTCTAAAGGACAAGAAGTCTGTGCCTAATTATACATGGTAATTATTATGCAAGTCCATGCCCTAATTATGTAACTCCACTTACGAAAACACTGCTCGTGTGTCTATGCACAAAATGCAGACATTTTCAAACATATGGCAGCACCAGAGAGTGTCCTAGACACAACCACAAATTTCACTTTGCAGCCCGGACTCTAGTACAGAACTCGAGTGTCATCAGGCAGGAAGTGGCCAAATACTACCATTAGTAACTAGGGTGGCTGCACCCAAATCTTCAGGGAGAGAACACCACAACCAGGTTTATAGGCAACATTGAAAAATGGGCTCCATTTGTCCCACTCCCACTTCCTTCTCTGCACACTTGTTTCATAATTTCTGGTCCCAGGGTCCCCATGCTGTCCTCTGACTGTCTCAGCAGGCTCTTATCCCAAAATCCATGGACCTCACATGGAATGAATTGAATTGTGTTATCCCAAAAAGAGATAAGTTGAAGTCCTAACCTCCTGGACCTCAGAATGTGACCTTATTTGGAAATAGGGCCATTGAAAATGTAATTAGTTAAGATGAGGTCATACTGAAGTAAAGTGGATCCCTAATCCAGTATGATTGGTGTCATGACCTTATAAGATGACCATGTAAAGACAGATATACACAGAGAGAAGGCCAAGCGATTATAAAAGCAGAGATTGGGCTGGCTGGTTAGCCCCGTTGGTTAGAGCACAGTATCAGAACACCAAGGTCAAAGGTTTGGATCCCCACACCAGCCAGCCACCAAAAAAAAAAAAAAAAAAAAAAAAGCAGAGATTGGAGTTATTCAGCTGCAAGCCAAGGTATGTCAAAGGTCATCAGCAAACCTCTAGAAGTCAGGAAGAGGCAAGGAAGGATTCTCCCCATAGGTTTCAGAGGGAGCATGGCCCTGCCAACACCTCGATTTCAGAATTCTAGCTTCCAGAAGAGTGAGACATAAATTCCTGGTGTTTTAAGCCACCCAGTTTGTGATACTTTGTTATGGTAGCCCTAGGAAAGTGATACACCAAGAATACTCATGAATGAGGTTTAGAGAGTTAATAAAAAGATTTCTGTAAAAAATTTTCTCCTGTTATTTAAAAAATTGTCACTGTAAAAGAAATTTCTCTTTTATGTCAAATTGTGTCATTAAGTTCTGTGCTACCCAAAACTGCAGGTGGCCTGAAATTCTACTGTGTAAAGAGGTGACATGTAATCATCATATAATCGCCATGTTATGATATTTAGAACAGCTTTCCTTTGACAGGAATTAATGCAAATGTATCCCACAATTACGATTATGGACATCTGTCATTGTTTACATTAAGGACTCTTAAGTAGGAAAATGACAGCAGAAAGTATATATAGCTTCAGATAGCATCCTTTGGCTTCATTTTCACAACAAAAGCAGCCACCAAATGCTACAGGACACAAACCCCACAGTGCTGGTGGTGCAACTGACACTGTCCATTCTCAAAATGAGTTGAATCACATGGATAATTTTCAAAATAGAATTCAATTTTTAAAGGCTGAAAATTTCCTAATATTTTATTTTCCTCAAAACACTCGCCCTCTCTTGATGGATTCAGCATGGGCGTTTAGTCCATTGTTTAGCCAAAGAGAAAACTCACAATAAATCAGGGGATATTTTGATGAATGATGTATTAGGAAATGGTCAAACTGACTGGGGTTTGGAGCAAAAGAAGAAAACAGCCAAATGACAGCCTCCCCTCCAGGATTCCCTCACTGCGTATTGCAAGTTGCCACCGAGGAGCCGGCTTCTCCTCCAGCAACCAGCTCCTTGGTTTATTCATGACATCCTCACCATCACTATTGAACAATTTCCACTTGGTGAGCTGCTTTTGGAAAGGTCAGAGACTATTGATGTCTTTGAAATGGTGAAAGATTCCTTTGGCAAACAGTACTTTTCCTGGAATAAAAATCGTGATGCTCCAAGGACAGGTGAAGCCCAGGGGTGCCAGGTAACCCACCTGTCCTGCTCTTTAGAGAAGAGAAGCCCTTTGTCATGGGTTCTATATGATATCAATGTGTGTGGCTCTCATAGCCTTTGCCAGCAATTCCATAAAAAGTTGTGGCTGCATCAGAAGCTTTATTGGAAATGGCCATAAATTGTCGCTTTTCAAAAGGTTTTGTTAAGAATCAGGAGCAGAACATGTGATTTGCTGGCTCTCCAGAAGACACATCTTGAAGTGCTTGACAGAAATTTGGGCAAAAAAGCTAGAACTATCAGGGAGAAAGTCTTCTGTCATTTTATTGTAATTCTTTCTAGTTTTTTCTTCTGTATACTTTTGATATGTTTGAGATCATATTCTCTACTATTTTTTTCTATTTCTCTTTTTCTATTTCTCTATATTTCTACTCTTTTTTCTTTAAAATAAGGAAAAACCTCCATGTTATTAATCCTTTACATTATTCTTACAGCTATATAATATTCCTCTTGTGAACATATCATAATTTACTAGACAACTCTCATTATTAAATATTTAGTGTGTTTTCAGTTTTTTAGCTACTTTAAGTGATGCTACTACAATAGTGCATCACTTGATGCTGTGCATCAAGGTTTTCCAGCACTTTGTGCATAAAGATTTTCCAGACTGAAATCCATGAGTCATTGGTTTTAAACAGAGGTACGCAATGCTAAATTGCTGTCCAGAAAGTTTGTCCTACACACTCCCACTGTCGGTGTATTCATTTCACCAAACACTCAAAAATTTTCCCTAACTTGATAGAACATCAGTGTATCCTGGTGTCTGCATTTCTTTCTTTGCTAAGAGTGAGAGAACATTTTTTGCCATCCTTTCTTCTTCAATTTGAAAAACATCTCTCAGCTTTGATACTATCATTTCTTTCTTTCTCTGTCTTTCCCACCGTGGTTTACCTGGGTGGTGGGCAGAATCGTGCTACCTCAACTGATTAAAGAATAGTTGGAAAATGAGCAGTCGTGGAGATGCGACTGCAAGCTGACACATTTGGGCACAGAGAATAGGTTAAGTAGATGAATTCTGAACAGTTTTCATTTAGAAAATACCTAATTGCAACCTTGTTAGATGACCTTAAATTCCTTTTCCTTCTCCTTCCTTAACCCATTCTTCTCCCACACCCACAACAAAAGAAACTGTAAGGGTAGAAATTGCTTCAACCATGCCTCAAGGCAGGTGTTCCTTGGAAAAAACTGTGAAATACAGAGTTTCTTTGTGAGGTTGCCCTTTCAGTACCTCGGGTCCATTCTGACATCCTCAGCCTCATGTTCAGTCCCCTCTCGTTCCCTCAAGACCTCGCCCTCAGGGCTGAAGATCATCTAGTGTACATTCTCTCATATGTCAGGAGTAGCTAGGTTATCTCCTGAGATACAACCTACAAACAAGAATGTTCATTTACTGATTATAATCGGGGGTATTTTTTTCCAGGAATAAGCATTTGACGTCTCCTATTCAGAGCACCTCCTTCCTAGGTACTCGAGAAGACAAATCAGTCATCAGAGGGCACGTGGAAGCAGGTTCTACAGTGGGAGGTGACTCATCACTATGTCATCGGCACCCTGGTAAAATAATATTGTCACACAGCCCAGTAAAATAAACCTACCCCTCTACAGGGCTGGCAAAGAGACGGTGTGCCTGCTGCCCACCCTCTTCTCTCCACTGATTTGTAATGCCACTTCTACCATATACCTTGGGTCTGTTCTGATCCATTTATCTAGTTTATGCCAATGCCTCACTATTTTATTATAATTTTAAAATACATTTTTATATCTTACTTTCTCATTTTTTTCCCCTTTGGCAGCTGGCTGGTACAGGGATCACCCTTGACCTTGGTGTTGTCACCCCACTCTAACCAACTGAGCTAACTGGCGAGTCCCTTCATATTGATTTCAGAATTAGTCTAGTTTGATGAAAACAATTCTGTTGGGATTTTTCTTGGAATTGCATTAAATTTATAAATTAATTTAGAGAATACCAAGGTTACTACAGTGTTGATTCTTCTCACCTGAGTGTGTTTTATCTCTCCATTGATTCTGTCCTCTCCAACCTTTATAATTTTATGCATAGAAGAGTATCTTTTTGGTATTTACATATATCTGTTAGTGTTATTGCTCATATGTAGGAACACCAGTTTTTCAAATGCCAATCTTGTAACCAATGATCCTTCTAAACTTTCTTATTAGGTCTATTGGTTCACATGTGGAATTCCTTTGATTTCTTATTTTCACAATTATACTCATGTTTTATTATCTTGTAACCAATGATCCTTCTAAACTTTCTTATTAGGTCTATTGGTTCACATGTGGAATTTCTTTGATTTCTTATTTTCACAATTATACTCATGTTTTATTTGAATAATACCAATTTGTTTTCTTTCTTTCTAATCCTTTTGTGTCACTTTCATTTTCTTATTATGTTGGCTGGGACCTCTAGTACAATGTTCTTGACTGTACAGGAATGTATCTAATGTTTGAAAATTAAGTGTGAGCTTTTACTGTAGATTTTTGATAAATATCCTATATTAAGTTAAAGACATTTTCTTCTATTCCTAGTTTGCTTGGAAAAGTTTTTCTTGACTAATCTTGCTGTACGTTTGTCTATTTTATTAATTTTTAAAGCACCAACTTTTTCTTTTGTTCATTATTTCTACTTTTTGTTGTTTTCTATTTCATTAATTTATTCTCACATTTTGATTATGGTCTTTCTTCTCATTTCTTTGGGTTTACTCTTTGTTCTTTGTTGTTATTTTCTTTTAGCTTCTTAAGTTAATAATTTATCTCATTTATTTTTAATGAATGCATTTAAATCTATAAATTTCCAAGTTCTTATACTTCTGAATATAAAACATGCTATAAGATGCACACTAGCAAATCTCAGAAGGACAGATATTTTGGAGTTGCAAGACTTTCCCGTTGCTTTTCAATTCTGTCCAGCCCTATTCATAAGATTTAGTAAGTAATAGTAATTATAATTTGTCTTCAAAGTCCCAGGAAAGGGAACCGCTTATAATTTTCACTTCTCTGGAAAAAAATAGAGGACTACTGAATAAATACATAAATATCTGGCTGTTTTTTCAATTCTGTCCAGCCCTATTCATAAGATTTAGTAAGTAATAGTAATTATAATTTGTCTCCAAAGTGCCAGGAAAGGGAACCGCTTATAATTTTCACTTCTCTGGAAAACAATAGAGGACTACTGAATAAATACATAAATATCTGGCTGTTGTGAACTTTTTTCCCCCAATAATGTAAGTACCACAAAAACATATTCATTACAGTCAGCCTAACAACTTTGTCACAACACAAGAAAAATAATTATACATTTATACAGACATAGAACAGTTATACAATCATTACTATTATTATAATTTATAGTTTTGGCATTTCCTATGTCTCAGGCAATATGCTAAGTACTTTTTATACACCCTTGTATGAACCTTCCAACAACCATATAAAGGTAGAAATAGGTATTATTCTTATATTATTTATCAGTAAATTGGAGCTTTGAGAGGTTAAATAATGTACCCTAGGTGACAGTGCTGCTGTGATTGAGTCAGAGTTGAACCAGATCAGCCACATTTTAAACAGGTGCTGTTATTCACTAACTCCACTGTATTAGTCCATTTCTCTTGCTTATAACAGAATACCTGAAACTGGGTTATTCATAAGAAATGAAATGTATTCCTTATAGTTTGGAGGCTGAGAAGTCCCCAGTCCAGGGGGTGCATCTGGTGAGGGCCTTTCTCTTGGTGGTGACTCTACACAGCGACGCAGGGTATCACATGGCAAATGGCTTGAGTAAGAGAGAGACTAACCTCCTCATTCATTATCCTTCTAAAGCCATCAGAACTAAGCCCATGACCACCCATTAAACCATCAACTAATTACTCCATGAATGGATCAATCCAATCACCAGAGCATGATCCTCCCACTCTAACCACCTCTTAAAGGCTCTACCTTTGGGTTACCATAACAAGATTTCCCACCCTCAACATCGTTGCATTGGGGATTAATACATGAACTTTTGGGGGACACCATGCAACCCATAGTATCCACTAACCTGCTCCTTCCTGTCCTCTAGGTTAGGACTTTGTGGATAAACCATCCCATGGGAACATGTAGAGAATATACGGAGAACAAAGGCAGGCTGCTTAGAAACCACAGGTATAATAATAAGAAGTATTAGTAACCGATGATCACAAGGGAGAGACGGGGAGGGAAAGAGAGTCTTTACCTTTCTAAAGCCAGTCCCTTCACTTCTGCTCTTTGCCCATTTCTTACTCATCATTATCAATATCCCTTCTTTCTGTTGCATTGATTTCTCCCTTTCTACTAGATCATTCATGTCAGTATACAAACATATTCTAGTGTCCTCCATCTTGAAAAAAGCCAACTCTTTTTTTTAACAATAAATATTTTTAATTGTAAATTCTATATAGTCATTTCATTTTCACAGAATTCTTCTATTATTTTGTTGTTGTTGTTCAGCTCTTGTTTTTTTGTTTTTGTTTTTTTCTTTTTTTGGCGGCTGGCCAGGTACAGGGATCCTCCAAACCTGTGACCTTGGTGTTATAAGGCTGCACTCTAACCAACTGAGCTCACGGCCAGCCAAGCCAACTACTTTGATTCCAGCCATAGCCTCATTTTTCTTCTTTCCTTCCCAGTAAAAGTCCTTGACAGCATTCTCTAGAATTGTTCTTTTGTCTTCTACACCGTCAACCTCTTCTCCACTATTCCAACTAAGCTTCTGTACCTACTTCTTCACTGGGACTGCCCTTGAAAATGTCATTGACCATTCTGATCATGCCAATCCCATGATTTCTCAGCTCGTTTTTTACTTGACCTCTCAGTAACATTTTGATACTAATTAACACTTCCTCTTTCCTGAAGCCTTTTCTTCTCTTTGCTCCCATGCCTTCTCTACCTCAGGGGCTGCTCCTTTCCTTCTGCTAGTCCCATCACTGTAAGTACCATCTGTAAGTGAGTCAGTCTACACTTCTATCTCTCGCTCTGTTCTCTCCACTGAGCTCCAGTTCTCTTTATCCAACTTCCCACATAACTGCACCCTTTTAATGTCTAGTAGGCATTTTAAACTTAATGTATCTAAATCTGATCTCAATTTTCCCTGTCAATCTGTTGTTCCCCAGTCATCTCTACATCACCATTGCAAACACATAACTGCACCCTTTTAATGTCTAGTAGGCATTTTAAACTTAATGTATCTAAATCTGATTTCAATTTTCCCTGTCAATCTGTTGTTCCCCAGTCATCTCTACATCACCATTGCAACCAAAATCCACCAATTTTTCAAGGCAGAAACTTTCAAGACAGAGTAGATTGTATCATTGTTTAAAATATGAATGCCCTTCCCACTTGGAGGATTATCCCCACTCCATTTACTTCTGGCCATGTGATGACTGGCAAGAGACTGGAGTGATGCAGCCATAAACCAAGGAGACAAGGAATGGATACTTCCCTGGAACCTCCAGAAGGCACCAGCCTTGCTGACACTTTGACTCTAGACCAGTGAGATTGATACACGGACAAGCCGATCAACAAAATAGTAACTGCAATGGATCAAAACACATCAAATATACTTGAATCCATGAGTTCCTAATGATATAAAAATGTCACGTGTCACCATTGTAAGATGTTATGCAATTAACTCATGATGTCATGTTGGATACTTCTTCCACGTGAATGCCTATTGAAAAACAGATTTTGAAACTTATTAATCGAATCCTTCGTAATTAGAATTTTTTTTAAAAAGACATATTTTGTTGTTGTTTGGGTGGCCAGCCAGCACGGGGATCCAAACATTTGACCTTGGTGTTATAACACCACATTCTAAATGTAATTAGAATTAGTTTAAATGTATAGTGGTGCCTTACATAAAAGATCAGTTATGGCAAATCCTATCAGAAGACGAAGAAATCTATTTTAAGTAAACTAATTTTTCCCAACTGTATTAGTTTACTATTGCTGCTACAGCAAATAACTATAAACTTAGTGGTTTAAAACAAGGTGCTAGCAGGGCTGGTTCCTTCTGGAGACTCCAGGGGAGTGTCAATTCTTGCCTCCTTGTTTTTTGGCCACAACAGTCCCTTCTCTGGGTACAGTCATCATGCTGCCTTCTCTCACTCTGACGACTCTTAGGTCCCTTTCATAAGGACACTCGTGATTACATTTAGGACCCACTTAAATAACCCAGGATACTCTTCCTCTCTCAAGACCTTTAACTTGATCACACCTTCAAAATCTCTTTTGCCTTGTAAAGTGGCATTCACAGGTTCCAGGGATTAGGACATGGACATCTTTGGGGGCAATTATTCAGCTACCACATGAGCTTATGTTGTGTATAGATCTTGATTTTATTTTGGAATGTGCCTGAAAAGGAGAAGTGTCTGGGGTGGGGACTGTGAGTTGGCTTGGGCTTCCTGCTTAGTCAGGACTGGGTGGAAAAGCTGCTGGAGGTTGGGGAACAGGTCACTCTCGAGCACATAGCACACACAACTTCTGCCTCAGGTGGCCCTGACCCAGGCACTGCAAGCCCTGCCACCTGAACAGCCAACTGGATAAGTATTTGAAAGAAAATGTTGCAGTGAATAAGTTGATGGTTATTGCAGTTCAGGGAGTTAACAACTTTTCCATTTTTATCCTAACTTTATAGAGCAGGAAAGTCAATTGCATCAATGAGTCTCAATTGTTATTAAGACCTTAATATTCTAAATCCAGTTATTTGTCTAACACCTTTACAGTTTTAGCCATATGCAGTCACCTGTACTATTACTTACTTTCCAATTTCCTTTAAATACATTTAAATGCACTTATTTTAAAATGAAATTTTTTGTCCTTACCATAAGTGAAAATTAGCACCACTTCCATAAATAAAAGCTAATGGTAAAAATAAACACTTCAGTAGAAAGATTTTTTTTTTTTTTTTTTTTTTGGCAGCTGGCTGGTACTGGGATCCGAACCCTTGACCTTAGTGTTATAACACTGTGCTCTAACTTGTACCCCTTTCAGTGATCTCACCTGCCACCCACAGTCCACAGGCCACTGCCGGGAAGATGTGACTCTCAAGGATGGTCCAAACAAGCCACAGTTTAAACTGTGCTCTGTCTGGGTTGCTCTGGCTTAGCTGATAGTTTAACACTGTGATCAGAGAATACGAAGGAAGTCTTAGTCCTTTCTCAGAGAACATGTGGAGAATTAGATCACATGAATCTTATTGTCTTATATTTAGTTTCTCAGATCTAAAGAGAGCTGGTCTGCATGTGGCATTGGATTTACTCCAAACTATGACAGCAGTTTACCCTCAGGAAGGGGAGAAGCCCTAGTGGTCAAGTCCCGTATCAGTGCTGGGCTAATATTAATCAACTTTTTATAGACGAAGAGAATCACCAGGTTGACAGATACTCACTGCCTGTCTCCCACAGGCCAAGCATGGTGCTGGGTGCTGGGTGTCGGGATGCTGCAGGGACCATGACTGACATGCCCTTGCCCTGGGGCACTTGCAGCCTAGTGGACCAGACAAACCTTCAATGGCTAATGATAGTTAATGAAGCATTAACATTATGATCCTTACAGCAAAGAAGTGTCACCTATCAGAGGATGTGCCAGTTGAAATACATGCTCCCTATTGTGATCTGTCTGACTACTTGATGGCATTTGTTGAACGCATTTGTTGAAGCTAAAGAAAATGGTAAATGGTCCCTATGCTCATAATTTCCCCCCAAAGCTAGTTTGAAAAAAAAAAAAAAAAAAAAACAGTGCCGTCCAAGGAGGACCAGTTCCCTGAAACCTGTTAATCTGAGAACAGAGGTATCAAAGCGGCACGGTAAACAAGAGCCACATCATGGCACCACAGCAGGTGAGGGCGAGGGGGCTGCTGCCTTGAAAGAGGTGTTTCCAGGAGCCCGTGGGGAAGAGAGAGCGTCCCGGTGCCAACGTGCAGGAAGAGACACTGCTTGAAACTGCTTAAAACGGAGTAGAGCATTCTGCTTTTTGGGTGTGCTTTAAAATGCCCATCCTGCCCCAAGAAACCCCAGCCCTTTAAGAAAGAACCAATTCAACTATATATATATATATATGTGTGTGTGTGTATATGTATGTACGTGTGTGTGTGTGTGTGTGTGTGTATATAAAAATGGTACTCTGTCATTTGCAGCAACATGGATGGAACTGGAGACCATCACGTTAAGTGAAGCAAGTCAGGCACAAAAACACAAATACCTCATGACCTCACTCACATGTGGAATCTAAAAGAAAAAAGGGGGAAAATGGTTCTCATAGAAGTAGAGACTAGAATAATGGTAACCAGGGGGCTGGGGAGGAGAAGGAGTAGACTAACGGGTACAAACTATGCTTTCCACCCTGAGTGAGTCATTGTGCAGCATATGCATGTATTCAAACAACACACTGTATCCTACAAATATGTATAAGTAAATGCCAAAATAAAATAACGTTTTTAATTTAAAAATTACAAAAAAAAAAAAAAAAAAAAAAGAAAGAACCAATTGATCCCCCCC
>NW_007726801.1:387630-416313 GCF_000696425.1 Galeopterus variegatus
AAACAACCCCCTGTATCCTAAAAAAATGTATAAAAAAATCCCAAAAAAAAAAAACTTTTTTAATTTAAAAATTAAAAAAAAAAAAAAAAAAAAAAAGGAAAGAACCAATTGATCCCCTCCAGGACTGACAGCAGCAAAGGGCCCAGGAGCTGGAGCTGGTGGTTAGGAAGGCAGGGGACAGAGAGCAGGCCCGAGCTGCGCAGCCTCGGCCTGGGCCCTGGCTCTCTGCCACTTCCCACGATTGGTCACCAGAGGATTCTGGGAGAGGTGTGGGCCTTTGTCCCAGTGAGAATTAAAGGAGAATGATGAAAGTACAGCAAACATAGTGTCACAATGTGAGTACACACGCAACCTGTGTTTCTATTTTTAAAATAGAACAAAACAAATTATTTCATAAAACCAGTTTAGTGGCTGATATTTATGAAATATTTCTGGGTTTTTTTTAAAGTATTGGTTATTTAACTAAATTTAACATTTAACTAGACCAAGCTCCTTTACCTGCCACCAGAAAAACCAATGATGTACATAGATGCAGCATAAAACCTTCCCCCCAAAACTGTCTTCTAGGATTGAGAGAGAGGAAAAAAAGAGTAATGGCTTAGTTAAATGTATAAATATAAATATATTTAAATATAAACATATGTTTATATATTTAGAAATCTTCAAAGTTGCCTCCTGTATCTGGGCATTGAATTAGTTACATGTCAGGGCACCTTAAGCTCAGACGTGGCATCCCACAAATGTCCAAGAACAGCCCCCGCCTCATCCTGCTTGTTCCAAGAGCTGGAGAATTTGGCTTTTGAGTAGGACATTTGCATCTGTGAACTCTTCTCTCCCATGTTCCCCCAATGCTGAGTTCTGCAGCCCTGCCCACGAGAATGCCAAATCAAAAGAGTCATGGGCAGTCATGGTAGTCAAGTCACACAAGCTGCACTTTGCAGAGGTGGCAAAATAACTCGGTCACCCCAGATCAGCAGAGCATTGCTACCGAACACATTAAAGGCCTCTTCCTCCTCCGCAAACAGGTTAGAGTGGAGGCCACAGCCTCAGAGTTCATTTCTATCTCTGTCTGCTGATTAGCAGCTTGGGCCTCGCTGGTAATTGCGCTCTCAAGGTAATGGCTTAAGTAATTGATGATGTTGTCCTCACTGGGGAATCTTAGCACATCAAAAGATGGTGAGAAGGCCAAAATTCACCTAACGTCTGAATTAATCACTTTGTCAAGCACAACAAATGCTCTCTTGCTTTGCTAATAATCCCACATGAGGTAGAAACCCTCAGTTAAATAATGAAACTGTGGTACCTTTAATTAATGTTTCAAATAGCTCAGATTCCTTTTTTTCAACTCACTTTACGCATGCAGAGCAGGTATTTTTCAAACTTCTTAGTGCAGGAAGGGTGAGACCTGGCTTCACTAAAGCTCACAGAAAAGAATCTGGGGGCCTTAGTTGGCCACAAGGTTAGGATGTTGTTGCCTGGCTCGGAGGAAGTTAGTCCTAGTGTATGGCCCCAAATGCTCGCCTGTGGCCTTAGCACTTCTGCCTCCAGCTTAGGAACTGAATAGTTCTCCTTCCCCTAGTCCTGCTGAATCAGCCTTTCTGGGCTGCAGCTCAGAACCCAGTTGCTCTAACCTGCTGACTCTGATCCCATATCGGCTCTCCTAAGGCCTCCTTCACCAGGAAACCCAAGTTTCCCCTGCCTCCTGACAGCCCCTCACTGCCCTTGACCTCTACCTCATCTCGACCACCATGTCCCGGAGCCCCAAGCCAGCCCATGTCCTGGCATCCAGTCACACTGCAGGCCCTGACTCGAGATCATCTGGACCAACTCAGAACCCCAGGTCCTGCATGTCCAGAATGGGGCACTGGACACGTTGCTGTGTTGGTCTGATCCCAGCTGCACAGACATCTTTAAAAGGACTTTGACACCCCTATGACTTCTAGGAAGCCAATGAGCAGGATGGGGAGAGGTCTGAAAGCCACTTATTCAGTTCAGCGATACTTACAGCGTGTGGATGCCATAAAAAGCACGAGTAAAGTACACCCTGGCCTCCGGAGAGCTCACCCCAAGAAAAACAAATGGGGTAGCAGGATTTACCCTGGGCCTGGGGAAGCCGTGATGACCACCTTCCAAGTGCTTCTTACCTGGTCTAACAACTCCCCATAGCTTCTAAACGAGTTGCCAATTAGAAACCTCAGTGCTACCTTTGACTCTTCCCTTGCATTCGCACCCACACGCAGTCACCAAGTACCGTCAGTTCTGCCTTCAAAACCGCTCTTGAGTGGGTTCTTCACCCTTTCTCCTAACAACACTGCCTGTTTCAGACCATCATCATCTCTCCCTTGGGCCTAGACTCTTCAGTAGAACCCTAAACTGGCTTCCCAGTCTCTAGTTTCCCCTCCCTCCCCATCCACCAGTCAGCCCTCCATGCTAGTGCCAGAAGAATCTTGCTAATGTGCAAATCTGACCATCTTATGGCCCTGCTCAGAATTCTTCATTGGCTCCTTGTCACTTTCAGACCAAGCACTAACCTCCTCTATTTGGAACACAGGGCCTTTGGTGATCTGGCCCGGCCTGACTCCCACCTCAATGCAAGTGTCTCTGTCTCCACTTCAGATGCCCACAGTCTTGCATGACTTGTGTGTTTCTAGTTAGGCCACATTGTTTCACCCTTCTGGACTTTTGTCGTGCTCTTATCCATTGTCAGGACGAAGGTGAGGCAAGTGAGGTGGCCACGGCACAAGCTTTAAGGAGATTCTCACTCTCGAGGACATGCAAGTGGCAGCTCTACTCTTACATGACTCTGAGAGCAAGTGCCTCCTTAAATTCTGCACCCCAGGTGCCTGCCTCCCTCACCCTGGTCTCAGGCCACTCTTCCCTCTGCCTGGAATGTCCACCCTCTTTCTCCACCTGGCAAGTCCTGATCATTCTTCCTCTTTCTGCCCAAGAGCTACTTCCTCCAGGGGCCCACCCAGACTATGCTGGGCACATGGAGATATTTTCCTTGGCCACTCCAAGAGTCTCACCGATTCCTCCATGAGTGAAATGGCCCATGGAGAGCAGAAGAACACAGTATGTTGTTTGTAGAAATATAATCCTGCCTAAGTTCATTATTTACTGTACCTAATTCTGTTTCCATCCTGTGAGCTTAGTCATCTACAGTTAATCCTTTGTTTTTATGAAGTCCTTAAAGAACCTTTGAGACTTTGTTGTGAAAGAGGGATATCTGCCTCGGGTGAACCCCAACAGACAATTAAATTAGAGCCCAGAGAGAGCAGCCCTGGGGCTACTCCTGCCTCTAGGTCCTGCATAATAAAAGGGAACAGTTACAGAGCGTTTCCACGGGCCAGGGGCTGTTCTAAGTGCTTCCCACAGATGATCTCTTCTTCCTTTCCACACTCTGTGTGGGACGTGCTGTTATTATCATCTCCATTTTGTCGTTGGGAAAACTGAGGCCCAGAGAGATTAAGTAACTGGTCCAAGGTCACACAGCCACTAAGTAGCAGAGCTGAGATTTGAACCCAGGCTGTCTGGCTCTGGAGTCTGTGCTCTTCACTAGCAGGCTCTCCTGTTTCTCAGTGCAGCAAATTACCTAGAATCCAACCTGTCTATGAGCCATGGGGTGCAGAAAGCCCTGCTTCATTTGCTGCTGTGGGTTAAGGACTCCAAGGCCCCTGTGAAAAAGCAGACGCTATTTTACAGGACTCTAATATCCCCAGGGTTCAAATCAATTGATTGGATTAGCCACTAAGTCAGCAGGGCTCCAAGAGTTGAAATAAGAACAGATAAATTTAAAGTGAAGACCTGGCCTGTGCAAACTTGGGGTCATTTCTTTGGCCAATTGAGTTTAGGCATCTCTGAGTAGCCCAGGTTGGTACACAGGGGCACCCACTTATAGTGGGTGCACAGAATGATTCTAAATTTTTTGGTATCTAACCTAGTAGGCATTCAAAAAAATATTTGCTGACTGGATTTGAAGTTATGTCTTTATAAACCCAGCCAATATTTCCATCTTTCTATTGCACTGTGACCTGCCCAATAGCCCAGAAAAGGCCTGGGCCACCCAATTCTGATGTCCAGCTTGGCAGACAGCTTAAAAACCTTGGACACCTCAAAGTAACAAAAAAATATTGTGTTTCAAAAAATATTTATAATCCCATTGCCTCTTGTTCATTACCATAATCCCCAAATCTTCATCTTGACCTAATTCTTTTTGTTTTGTTTTGTTTTGGAAGCTGGCTGGTACGGAGATCGAACCCTGGACCTTGGTGTTACCAGCACCATGCTCTAACCGGCTGAGGTAACTGGCCAGCCCTCACCATTTGCCTTTGATCATCTCTTAGCTACAGTGATCAACTGTGGGTCCAATTGGAAATTGTTAAAACAAGGTCAAGAGACGATACCTCCAGCCAAAGATCACTGAGTCTCAGTGCCCGTTGCTCAACATGGTGGTTGGTCTGGTTCTCCCCGCTCTGGGCTCTGGAACAGATGCTCAGACCCTCATAACCTGCCTGACCCTTCCCCATGACCAACGCATCTGTGTCTGGACTTCTGCCTGTCCCCTGCACCTTGTCATTCCTTCCATTATTCCAGTCCCTTGTCCTAGTCTTGGCCCATCCCAGCCATTCCTACCTCATCACCTGTATTAGTTACCTACTGCTGCGTGACAAGTTACCCCCAAACCGAAGTTACTCAAGATGACAAACATGCATAATCTCACAGTTTCTGAGGGTCAGGAATCTGGGGGCAGATTAGCTGGGTGGTTTTGGCTCTGGGTTTCCCCAAAAGATAGAGTCAAGCTGGAGAATCTGTTCTGTGCTCCCTCATGGGGCTGTGGCAGCCTTCGCCCCATGGGCCTCTCCATAGTGCTGCTTGATATAGCAGCTGGCTATATTAAGCTGT
This sequence comes from Galeopterus variegatus, assembly GCF_000696425.1. Lineage (NCBI taxonomy): Eukaryota > Metazoa > Chordata > Mammalia > Dermoptera > Cynocephalidae > Galeopterus > Galeopterus variegatus. Next base: position 392,533 of record NW_007726801.1, read on the forward strand.
CTTCCCCCAAGACAAGCAGTTCAGAGAGAGCGAGAACCCAAGATGGAAGCCTTGGTCTTTAATAACCTAATCTTGGTTATTATTTCCTAGGGCCATGCTGTGAGTGAATGGATTAATCCATTTGATGGTTTAATGGTGGTTGGTTGTGGGCACGGCTCTGAGGGCTTTGAAAGGAGAGCCAGTGAGGACATTAGTTCTCTCTCTGCTCCACCATTCTTCCCATGTGACACCGCATTGCTGCAGAGTCACCTCACCAGATATGTTCCCTGGACTTTGGACTTCCCCGCCTCCAATCGGTAAGCAGTAAATATTCTATTTCTTTATAAATTACCCAGTTCCAGGTATTTTGTTATAAGCAACAGAGACAAAGTAATACAGGCTACCATACATAACAAATCACTGCAAACTGGGTGGCTCAAAACAACAGAAATGTAGACTCTTGCAGCTCTGGAGGCCAGAGGTCTGAAGTCAGGGTGTCAGGAAGGCCATGCTCCCTCTGAAGATGCTAAGGGAGGATCCTGCCTCACCTCTTTCTAGCTTCTGGTGGTTGCCAGCAGTCCCTGGTGTTCCTTGGCTGGTGGCTGCGTCCTCCCACCTCTGCCATCGTCGTCATACCAGGTTCTCCCCACACGCCTGTTTCTTCATATAGTCTTCCCTCCATGCATCCCTGTGTCCAAATTTCCCTCTTCCAATAAGGACACCAATCACTGGATTGGGGACCACCCTAATCCAGTATGACCTCATCTTAAGTAGCTTACATCTGCACAGAGCCTATTTCCAAACAAAGTCACATTCTGAGGTTCCAGTGAATATGAATTTTGGGGGGACACTATTCAACCCAGTACAAAGACCATCAGAACTGGCAGCAACCCCTGAAAAAGGCCTGAAGGGAATCACCCACGTGTGTGTTGGGGAGGAGGGGTCTTTAGTGACACAGAGGAGGCGAGATGGAAAGAAACTGACCCTAATGAAAGAAGATACTAATTCAAAAACATTTTCTTTCCTGGCTCACTCTGAACGTTGTGCTTTCTTTTTCTCTTTTGTTTTGTTTTTGCTACTTATTATTATTATACTAACTAATCTATATTTTAGTTGGTTTAATTGGCATACCCTTTTTATAGGAAAAGGGGAAATGATATTCTGTGGCTGACTCTGGATTGCAAGAGCACCTCCTGTTCAGATTCCCCATCAAATTCCTGGAGGAGAGTGTACAAATGGGTATGGCAAGACGGAACATGGAAGGGAGACAGCAGTCTCTTTTTATCTGTGAAAACCCAAAATTCAAGTGTGTAATAGGCACTGTCTATACTGGGATAGACCTTTCTTCTGACAGCCCCTAGCCAGCACTAAGGGGTAGTTTCTGGAAGGGCTAGAGATAAACATATTTCTTCCTTAATAACCCAGTAGGGGTCTAGTACCCATGAGAATATTTAAAACAATTCTGGAGCTATTTATGTTTTCAGCCATAGCCATTTCTTGGCATAACAACATAGATCAATTTACTGCCCAGTGTAGAACAATGAATTTGTCCTAAACGATATATCTCACAATCTACACGGGTGTCCCCTGGTTGCTGTATTTCAGGACATGAGGAACACGCTATGCTTTCTCCACTTGGCTTCCCTCCAGTCTTCTGGATTTCATACATGCCTTCCCTAAGTCTTGCTTTTCTGGACTGGAGTTGAAATCTTAGGGCTCTTCCCCATTCCATCCCCCAGAATCAATTATTTGCTTTTCCTGGACTATGCTCCAGCTGCATCAAAAGCCAGCCCCTGACCTCCATCGCTTATTTGGAAATTCCTACATACATCCCCAGGCTCAGGTCCAATGTGAGCCTCTGCACCAATTCTAGACCCTTCTTTATTTAGCACTCTTGGTGCTGGTTCATCACTCCATAGCCAAGACCTACCAGGACCCACCATGTCAGTGTCTCAGCTAGCAAATTCTGCTTCAATGTCCTCTTTTTTTCAGAGATTCATTGCTCTCACATACAATAACAATCCAAATGTCCATTAGCATTAAGTTTTTTGTTTGTTTTTATTTTTTGTTATTGCTTTATTTTGTCTTGTCACTCATGGCCTCTTTCTACTTTGCCAGAGATTGGAAGCCAGATGCATGAGCTTGGAGCATGTGGTAAATGGAATCATTGCTCTCGATTTTTCATGTCCTCCCTGTATCAAAATTCTATATCAGTGCGCTTTGCTCTCTGACTTTGCAATACTTCCCGATATAGTGGGCAGAGTCTTTTCCCCCACCCAATTAATGTTAGGCTTGGGCATGTGGCTTGCTTAGCCAATGGAAGTGGGCAGAAGTGACCTTAAGCCATTTCCAGGCTGAGGCCTCAAGAGACATTGCTGTTTCCTCTTGTATTTCTTACATTCCTGTGATCTGTCAGTAGAGTTTCCCTAGTATCCTCCTCAGCCTGGGCCCCATTACAAACATGTGGAGCAGATCTGAACCCCACCCTCAGCCTGGAACACAGCTACCCCAGCCAACCCACAGACCATGAGAAAAATAAATGTTGTCATTTGCCAATGAGTTTGGGGTGGTTTGTCACACAGCATTACTGCAGCAATAGCTGACTAGTACAAGTCAGTTCACACAACTTCTTTGGACCTTCATTTCCATATCTGTAAATTGGGACCATTGGATTATAATTACTGTGCTCAATCTTTTTTCTACCCCTACACAACTGACAGCTACAACATATACCCAACAGTAACAGAGACTAAACCTACCAAAGTCAAATATTTCAAAGCACTAAAGAAAGAGAAAGATTGGAAAATGTTAACTCGGTTTAGGAATGAGGGGCTTAATGGTGGCCTTGGAGAGAGTCGTTTCAGTGGAGAAATGAGCAGAGGTCCCTTTGCAAGGCTGAAGGGTAAACGGGAGGTGAGAAAGTGAGGAAGTGTGCGGTCCTCTTTAAAGCCACATGGCTCGGAAGGGAAGGGTGCGTGGAATAGTAGCTGTGTGGAACATACAGCCAGAGAAGAGGTGGTCGTGGTTGGTCAAGGCTGAAGGGTAAACGGGAGGTGAGAAAGTGAGGAAGTGTGTGGTCCTCTTTAAAGCCACATGGCTGGGAAGGGAAGGGTGAGTGGAATAGTAGCTGTGTGGAACATACAGCCAGAGAAGAGGCGGTCGTGGTTGGCTGGTTGGCTTACTTGTTTGTTTTAAGAGGGGAGAGAATTGAACCTGCAAAGAAACATTTGCAGAGACATCATCAAGGATGATGAGGGTAAGAGCTTAAACAAGAGTGAAAAGGAAACAAAATGCCTAGTCTATGAAAGAGGGTAGAGTAAGGCTTAGCAGGATTTATTTACTGATTTGCTATGCATCATTTACACTTCAAGTTCTCAAGCCCAAAGGCAAGGCAAGTGTCAATCAATGAAACGAAAACCAACTGAAAAATAGGATTGTGCTCTTACTGTTCAAATCAGAGGATAAATGTAAATTTTGACATGGGAAAATTCAAAAAATTTCTGGGAAGCAAATTGAGTCTGAAGGTTGATTTATGGACCACTTTTCAAAAATAGATTTTCTTTAATTTTTAAACAACTACAGCTAAGAGGTACACAACTACAGTTGCCATCAATAGACTAATAACAATCTATATCGATGTAAGTTCTACCCTTCACAAAGCGCTCATACTCCCTTTCAAGAAGATGGGGAAAGGAGGACTGCCTCCCCTCAACCATGTGGAAAAGTGGTAAGCCCAGCTGACGCCTGCAACTCCTTGAAAGAAAAGCCCACAGTCTTCCTCTCAACTGCCTCCTTCCCCATCACTTCCAGACCTGCTGCAGCGGTGACCATCTCCAACATCCCCTTAGACTCCTTAGTGGCTAAATCCAATAGGCACTTTTTAAACCTCATCTTACATATTCAAGGTCAAAAGCTACCTAGTGGTGTAAATGTCCAGAGTTATTCAAAATGAGGCCACTTGTCTGAAATACAGCTCTCTTCACTTTTCATTACAGAGCATTCCTGGGGATCATGTGAGAAATTGGAATAATGTCTAATTAATTAGTTAATTAAAAAACAAGATCTATCTGCCTAGAATCTACACAATTATTGTTGAGTATACGCCTGCGGTTATTGGTAAATGCTAATAGCTAACATTTGTTGAACACTGACCGTGCCAGGCATTGCTCCAAGTCTGCTCTGTGTTTTGACTCATATAATCCTCCCAACATGCTATGAAGTCAGCACTATTATTTTCCCTATTACCCATGGGGAAACAGAGACATGGAGACCTTACATGACTTGCTTTATGTCACTAGGTTAGCCAGATTTGAACCCAGGCTGTCTGATTACAAAGCCAAGCTCCGGGCCATTATGGAAGGTGGGGAAAGGCAGCCAAGAACAAAGTGTTTTGAAAGGCAGCTTTGATGGACTGGCAAGCTGCTCAAGTGCTTGAGAGTAGTTTACTTTCCTAAATGTGCTCAGCAGTCACCTCTGCACTATGATTTTTCTTCACAATCCTTCAATTCTTAAATAATGCTGAGATGGACATCAACCCACAGACCAGTCTAGCCTGAATTATAAAGACAACGTCTTTTACTAAGATCCAGATCTCAACTCAATGAAATTTTGTGATATAACAAGTGGGAGTGGTAGCTGTTTGCAGAGGGATGCAGCCAGGAATGGATGGAAGTTCTGTATGACAACATTCATAGCAGCAAAGAACAACTAACACGTATTGGGTGTCTACATAAGCCAAGCACAGGCCACATGAAATCTTACTTATCAATTCTTTTAATTCAGTTTGGATCAACAAATAATTGAGCGCCTCTTACCTGATAGAAATGTATTGAGTGCCTGAGGAACAACACTAGGCATTTAGGCTAAAGCTGAGTCAGGCCCAATCCTGCCTTTGGGGAGCTCACTTTCTAATGGGAGATTGAAGTAAGACAGAAAGGAGGTACCGGATGTGGTGGGGCAAGAGCCCAGGGCATGAAGAAGAGGTGCCCAGAGAAGGTCCCTCCCGAATGAATGAAGGGCGAAGGGCATGCCAGTAGAGCAAAGGGGTTGGTGTAAACAGCCTGGTGTGTGGAAGGAACCGTGAGCACCAGGGAACCAAGAGCCAGGTGGGAAGTGACAGGAGATGAACCTGCAGAGGTGGCCGGGATCAGGTCAGAGAGGGCCTCGAGAGCCAAGCCAGGAAGACTTAATTCCTTAGGTGCAAGAACCAGGGAAGGGTGTTCTATACAGAAGAGCCCCGAGCTTCTGGTGGGATATTTTGGCAGCAGTTGCTAGACAAATTTGAGATGCACAGGACAGGAGGTAGGGAAACCAGCTGGGAGGCTATTTCCAGCCCAGGGTGCTCCTGAGGTCCTCAGTAGCAGTAGGACAGCAGGTAGAGAGGAAGGGACAAATCAAGGGACACTTGGGAGACAAGACCGGCCAGGCAGTGGATTTGTTTGCTGTCAGCTGGGGTAAGAGAAGGAGAGGGATGAGGCTGGCTCCCAGTGGAAAGTGCCATATGCTAAGGGACAGGTACTGCCGGCTCTCTCTCACCACTGAGAAAACCAGCAAGGATGGAGGGACTTGCCAAGGTCGCTCAGTGGAAAAACTGTGTCTGTCCCTAAACTGTAAAGGCCTGGCTGATTCCCACAATACTGCACTTGTCCTGAGAACGTCCCAGTCACCTCCCTCTAGGGTCCCTTGTACCCTGAGATGATGCTCCTGGTTTTGCTCCTCTCTGTACAGGTAGAGTTAATCCCATTAAATGCACAACTCACTATACTACTGTACTCCCTTTTCAATGCCTTAAAGTCTGGGGTTCCCAGATGCCTATTGATTTGTGAACGTAGGAAGGAGGTACATGAGGTACATTCAACATTTCAAAGAGCCTAATGTAAATTGTGCATTTATTGACAATAAGATGGTGCAGGTTAACTAAAATGTCAAGTTTCTTTGCTTTGGAGTGGAATTATAACTTGGTGCGCTAATGCTGGTTATTTCATTGATCAGCTATTCTCATTGGCAGAGCTTCCAATCAACCTCTCTTTGAATAATTAAAATAAGAAAATCAATCAAATGTTACTTAAATATACATCGTTGTTGGGACAATAGAACATGAGCTCTATGGGGAAAATAATATAAACAGTGGATGTTGATGAGGAGTTTAGATACGTTGTTCCAGGCTGTAGGGATTCACGCTCAATAGAGCAGTGAAGGAGGAAGTGTCTGTCCTTTTCTGCCTCCCTGCTGGGGATTGGTTGTCTCCTGTCCCCCCACACTGTTGTCAGGAGACCCCACTCTGACCTTGCATGCTCTATGCACCCCCATATACCACATCTTCTAATTGAATTCATGGGAATGTTGTACACAGCACATCAGTGAGGTGGAACCAGCACAACTAGAAAACCTTCGGCATTCAATGATTTCATGAACTAAGAAGTAATTTATTTACTCTTGTGATAAGCCACACGCAAGGTATTCTGTCAGGTGCCAAGAACTAGCACCACTAGTGTGCAAGTCAGAGGGAGACTGATTCTATCCTCCTCCCCACACACGCACACACACGCACACATGCACACAACACACATGTTGTTACAGTGATCATTTGGAAACCATGCTGCTGTCTCAGTTACCTGAGGCATCATTATGAACATTAACATTTACTGAGCAGCTACTATATGTAAGGCACTGGCTGGCTTAAGATTCAGGCCCTGCGCTCAGGGGCATATAATCAGGTCAGAAAGCTAGGACACATGCATAAACAATAAAATAATGTAGTAAGTGCCAAGATAGCCATAGAGACAGAAAGAGAATCCGAAGGAGGCAGGGCTCATTGAGGGCTGGCCTGGTTGAGGAGACTGTCAGGGAAGAGTGACACTCGGACATGATTTTGAAGGACGGGTAGGATTTAGTTAGACAGAGCAGGAGGGCATTCAGGCAGCAGGGGCTGCCCTGTGCCACGTGTGGAGAGTGCAGGCATATTGTGCACAGGCAGGAGGGAAAGTAGGGGAGGACAGCAGGGCACCGTGAGACTATGGAGACAGCTGCTGGTTTGGTGTGTGGTGCCGGCTCCCCCAGGCTGTCTATGTGCAGAGCTCAGGAAACAGGGTTTTCGGTGGAAGCCACCATTTGTAGAGGTTGGCTTTGCTTTTGGATCATCTCTGATACTGTTTTTCCAGATTTAGAAAAAAAAAGAGAGAAAAAAGGGGCCATCCTCTTTCTAGGACTGTGTTCAGGAAACTGGCTGTCTGCTGAGACTAAACCTAAGAAGCACACCTTTGCTAGGACATACGGGAGGTTTAGCGGCCCCACAGCGTGGCCCAGAGCCAGACAATGCACAGAGAGAGCCAGGACTCAGGGGATCTCCCCTTCCCTTTCCCATCTGCCAAGAAGATGTGTAATGTCACATATTTCTGGTAAACCAGGAACAAGGTGGCTCTGAATAATTGAAGGACCAATCAACAACAGTATGAGCATCTGTCCCCATCCCTTCTCTCCCCAAAGTCTTGTTCCCATGTCCACATGCATATTATTCCTGCAAACAGAAACAAATCCCTATAAGGCTCCTGGAATTCCCAAAGATGGGGCGCTTACCTTCAATGGCAAATGATAGCTTACCAGGTTTATTGTTATGGCATTTGGGGCAGAGGGAAGGCTTCTCAATAGCATTATTTTGGGGGGAGCCACTCCTCCCAGGGAAAGCAGCACCAAGTATGTACTTAGGCAGCTCAGTAAGGCACAAACAAATCTGATGGCTGGTTTTGCTTATACAACCAATGAGATTCTTCTTTTATCTCTGTCCAAAGAATAGATGTTACCAGAAGCCTAAATTCCTTACTAGATACTAGAAGGTATGACCACAGATATTAAGACTACTGCTATTGTTTTATTTTCAAAACAAGAACCGCAAGACTTATTGCTTTATAATCACATTTTGTTTTGAATTGCAAATAAGACTAACCAGTTTAATCACCTAGTTGCCAAAATTTGGGCTGTTTTAAAAAAAATCAATCTATTCTGAACAAAGATTTGTTGCCTTGAGGGCTCTCAGAAGACTGCATCTCAACACCAAGCTTCATTCCCACAGAAAAGTCCTCAGAATGTGTTTTCTGATAGTGGCATATCTGCAGGAGGGGTTTAGCCTATCAAGAAAATGCCTTTGAAGGTCATAAAATTCATTTGGCTGTACACATTCTGGTCTGTATGCTAAAATAATCAGTCACGTTACTTTATAGTCACACCCCGTACTCTCATTCTGGAAAATCAATAAAGTGAGGAGAAGGATAGGGATATTGTGTACAACTATTTAAAAGACAAAAAACAAAAAATAATATTCTGCAGAAATGGTCCTCGAGGAAGCACAGACCTAGTTTTCATAAGCAGGCTCAATTTTATCTCCAAGCTCATCACTGAGTTATTAAACCCAAGTACCCATCATAAGCTAGACAAAATACAAAAAATAAAAAAAGGGCAATAGTGTGCATCCTTTTCTAAAAGCTCAGAGGCACTGGAAATTACCCACAGCCTTTAAAATGTATTTCTAAACTGTGTCCATTATTCACACTCCTAATGTTTTGTTCCACCAAATGTTACAAACTCTAATTTCGCCTTTTGCATGTGATATTTCCCCTTCTGAAAATTTCTCCCTCCTCTCCTCTACCAAATCAATTCTTCCCTGCATTTCAAAACCCTTCTGCTTCCTGAAGTCACATCTGACTGGCTGGTGACCTAGAAAGGCCAAGGGGCTGGGGCTGGAAAGGGAGAAAACAGTCACACACACAGCCACAATGCAGCCCATAAAAGCTGCTTCCCAAGAGTATTCCAGGCTCCTGGGACACCTTCTCATCCCTTGGAACTGCTGCTGAGGATGAGTAGGTACCCAGGCAAAAGAAGGAGCAGTCACCAAAGAGCACCTCTGTTGTATCCGACCTGCTTTTCACGAGTAGATCAGCACAGACCTGCCCATGCCAGAGCATTAACAACCATAGAAGCCATCGAGTCTAGATCTCAAAGGCACTTGGTGGTCATCTGCACCCCCTGCCCGCACCACACAGCAGGTGCTTCAGAAGCATTCCTGATGGACGCTGAGGGACACTCACAGCCTCCCAGAGCAGTGTCCCCACCCCCTTGTTGGACAGCTGTGTTACTCATTTTCTTTGAGATTTCACTGGAGCCAGCCCTACACATTGGCCCTGCTTTTGTCCGCTTGAGTTTATACCCTCTGTGTCCTGAAGGAAGCAAGACATCGACCCCTGGAAGCTCAGAGCTTGCAAAGGGGTAATTTTCATGTTTTGTTCCTCTGTTTAGCAGAGCCTCCATGTCCTCCAGTTTGTGCAGCTGGCCAACCACTGATGCAACCGACCACCTTTTCAGAGGAATGTCTTTGCTGGTCTTGATTGTCCTTCCCACTATGGCCACATGCAGCAGTACTTTAATAAGTTCGGGAAACACTGGTTAGATAAAGGTTAAATAGGTTTCCTTACCATAGAACCTTTCAGGGTCTTTGATATGCTATGAATCTCCAAGAAAGGCCTACCTTAGACATAATTTCCCAAGCAGTTTTAGGAACAGAGCTTGGGAAATGTTGTCCAAACTGATCTCTGTTCTGCAAATGCCCACATTCTGAGGCTGGATGCCTTTTCCAGAGCTCCACCTCTGATTGTACTGGGGAATACTTAAATGGTTTCTTGCTCTGACAAACTTGAGATTTCTCATCTTGGCTCCCATATTCCATCCCCACGGTTAAATATGGTTGGGAGTAGACGTAGGTCTAGAATTAGAATCCAGTTCTCCCACATGCAACGTAAGCTCTTGAGAAAGAAACTTTCGGGTATAGGGGTGGACTTTTCTGTGATAGTCTTAAGTCTTAATAACCACCAATCACATTTTAATTTATCTAGTGTTAGAACGAGACTTGGTCAGAACACGAACTCCCTCTGAGTCCTATTTTAATGTCAAATTGACTCTTAACTCTGGGTCTTGGTACCCGAGCCTTAAATGCAGCTTGGCATTAAAAGCCCTTCTACCTTCCCAAGATGACTCTTCTCTGCTTCCACCATGTTTCTATATGCACCTGCTTAGACTACTTAGCTGCCTTTCAGCCAAGAAGCACCCTTATTCCAAATGTCCATGGACATTCTACTCCACTGGTAGAAATGGTGAGACTACTGTCCTGAAACCTCCATGCCCAAAGCATGAAACTGCTTTCCTTTTCACCACTAGAAAGGAGCAATTTCTCCACTCTTTTAAGGAAAATTTATATTTTTTTGCTAAGTATTCACACTCTTTAAAGAAACATGAAAGATGCAGAAAGACTAAAAGAAGAAAAAAATCACCCATAACCCCACCACTGAAAGAAACCCACTATCAATCTTTGGGCTATTTCCTTATACACCTTCTTAAAGAATAAAGAAATCTTTATCCTCCCAACAGGAATGCAGCTGCCAGTTCTTAGGCGTTGCTTGAAAGTTTAAATACACTAGCACTTCAGGTTGCCTCAAGCAATATCCAAATCATACAACTTATTTCTTGTACATCCAGTCTCTTCCAGAAGTAAGAATTTCAAGCCTTTTCATACAGAAAAATGAGTTTTTAAAATGTTTTATCTTGTGTGTTAATCATATTAGCATGTGCTTCATGGACCTCTAGCTAATGTAGTTGACAGCCCCAGCTCTATTTCAACCCCAGGGGAGCAGCCCTGGTGGCCTGATACCCCAATACATGTTGCTCAGCCACGTTTCAGCCAATTTAAATGATCATCATTGAAAAGTGGTGTCAAACGCAGTTTTGTGAAAACTGTCAAAATATACAACACCTAGTTTATAACAGTCTCTTTTTAAATGACATGAACTTTTTTTCCTACTTCTTTGCAAACTCATGGATCCACTTAATAATTAAGACATGCTTGAGTACATGCCATGTCTCTGCTCTGGAAGGGGGTGGGATACAGAGACAGTGCATCTGCCACAGGTAGAAAAGTGGCACAACCTGAAAACACAAGAGGATTTCGGGAAAGGATGTGAATCGTGTGGGCAAGAGAATTATATGGACCTGTGAAGGCTAAAAGAAGATCCAGAAGGAAGAAAGCATGGCAGAGGCTGGAATTAGCCTTCAGTTGACATTTATTAGGCACCAACTACATGCCAGGCATCATGAAAGAAAGAGGAGGGTTGAAAGATCTGAGGAAAGCAACCCTCCTGTGAGTGAGTGCCTTTGAGGAACAGGAAAGGTGTCCCCAAGGAAAAGCCCCTGAGCTTAGCATTGAAGGAAAGAGGGGAGGAAGGGATTCCAAGCAGGGAGACTAGCAAGGGCAAAGTCACAGCCGCTTGGCTTGCAGCCACATGACATTCTCTGCTCTGGAAGGAGCAGCAGCCAGACTGTAGGTCCCGGGTGCTGGGCTGATGAATGTGGGCTTCCTGACTTGACCCTATTCAACCAAACGCTAGTATGGCATCTGTGCCATGGACAGAAGATTCCGGAATTGTAATGAGAAGAGACTTTGCCCCTTCCCTGAAAGAACTCACTGGCTGATTGAGGGGACAAGAAGCCACCCTGGTGTTCCTCATAATGTTACCTCCTCAGAGTTTAGGCGCTCCTGGCCCGATGACAAGTGTAACTCACAAAAGGACTCAAGCATTTAGAATTCTCCACCCTCACAGGGTCTCCGCAGGTGCAAGAGGGCTGAGTGTCTCTACACCTCCAGCTTTCCTCGCCTGCGGATCCTCTCGCTGGGGAGGAAACACCCCTCTCACTCCACATGTATCCTCTCAAGAGAATGAGGCTGGAGGGGGCCTTGCCTTATTGACGTCTGTGCTTAGTGGCTGCCTAAAGGCTTGCCTCGAAGAGGAGAGTCAAGACCCCAAGGATGGTCTCCTTTGAGCTGGATCAAGGGACAGATCCCAAGAGCACCAGGGCCATGGCCGTGGCCACTCTCTCCTGCTGCCTCCTCCCCTCCAGAAGTATCCTCTCCAGACATTGAGCTCAACCCCGGAACCTCCACGTCTCCCCCTGCTTTGGGCATCTGATCCAGACCTCCTGTTCCTGACCTTGTACCAGGTCCTCCCACCATGGCTGGCACACATTAACAGATCAATAAATATTTTTGTGATTACAAAAGCAAGTCAGCACTCACTTCCTATTTACCACCTCTGCTTCATGCCTCTATCCTAACTTCTGTGTCTTTGAAGCAGGTTATTAACATGGCCCCAAGAATAGATTGCAAAGGCACAGCTGCCATGCTGAATGGTGCAGTGTCTGCTGTCCATGACTCTCTGCTATAAGCTGATTGTAAACACCCAGTTATAGCAGCTTATCAGTCAGAACACACACCCCTTCCGTGACCTGGACAACATTAATGTATGCAATTCACTCAGCCATTCATCAAGCATTTATTGAGGCCGCATCATAAGTCAGGCACTGAGCTGGGAGTTAAGAATACAGAAATGAAAAGGACACAATAAAGACAGAAATGAAAGCGTAAAAAAGTGTACAATATAACACTGGTGTTGTGAGACTACCTGGAGGACTCAGGTGGAACACACACTTTGAGAACAACAGTCAGAGCATAGCTGTTGATGAGAAATTAATAGTAATAAGCATATTAGTAAGAAATTTAAAATAAACCTAAACTACTAAAGATTTATTTTCCTTCACTTTCAGGTTACATAGATGACAGTTAATTACAGTGCCTGACGTCTGCTAAGCACCTAATGCATGTCAGGCATTGTGCTCTGGGCTTCACTGAGCATAGAAATACTTGGAGATGGATTATCGAGGAGTGGGGGGCCAGGGCTACCATTTGCTCTTAGTTTTGCATATGGCTAGTTTCAGTGCAAGATCAGCTGCACTGACACAGAGAAGTTTAAAAGATAATTAAACCAGTTGAAAAGCTAAACAGCACTGGGACTGAGGCTGGGTTTCAGAGCCAATTTCCAAGAAGTAATTTCATCATCATAGAACATCAAATGTGAATTCCACTTTCAACTATGCAAATTCCAAAAGAATAATACCTCATATTTGCATAATGCTTGATGCTTTTCAAACTGCTTTCCCAGTTACTAATCCAGAGGAGGCTTTATTACCACCGGAAATATAAATGGAAATTCTGTTCAAGCTCAAGTTCCTCATTATTTTTTTCACTTTCCCCTCAAAAACCAGAGCCAACTAAATCCAGGTGCTTTTGATTGAGTGAGGAACTCTAATAAAGTAACCAACAGGGTGAGTATGCATGCTGTCACATATCGTGGGGCCTTCGATCTACAGACACCAAGAGCCAGGCTTAGGAAAGCCTGCTGTTGCGTTAATAAAACCACAGGGCAGTGACTCGTAGTTCAAGTTTGAGATTCTTTTAGAGTTTCAAACTTTGTGGAAGCTGCATGTGCTACATTCGTCAGAATCCACTCCCTTCTATCAGATACTAGAAAAGTAGCAAATTAGTTCTACCACTTTATCCTTAAACCTAAAGAAATCCCTGTCGATGACTTCCCGCAAAGTGGCCCACATTCGTCAAACACCTCCTATGTCTTTTTTGCTTTTTGTGCAATATGAAACAAGAGGCTGAACTCGCTGTAAACCCAACATAGGAAGAGGATCTTTGAAAAACGAAGTGAGAAGATATGACGGCTTCTGAGGAAATACTTCCACCCAAACCTAATGCCTTCCCAATTTGTTTCTTTTTCCATCTGTTTCAAACTTAATTATGCATAGTGTTCTCAGTCCCTGAATTCATGCATTTTAGCGAAAGATTAACCTGGCTGTTTGTTTTTAATTCTGAAGCTGTGTTAACACTTAACTCCCTCTAGATTAGAAAAGAAGAAAAACACACTCCCACATACCCCACCCTGGCACCAGCAAGGCTCCAGAGCTGACATTTCTGACAATGTCACAGTCCCGGGGACTGGCTCCACTTACCATTTCAGGAGGGCCAAGAGAGCCACCAACAGGGCCACCGTCACCATGGGGCCACTCACTTCCAATTTTAGAAATCCCCAGGCTTCCATCGTTCCTCTGAGACCCCAGAGAGGGGGCCCCCCAGATGAAAGAGAGACGCTGATCCCCAGGCCCTTACAGGAACCACAGTCTACAGACGGAAGAAGAAATAGACAATCAAGAAAACATCACATCAAGTGGATCCCCAAAATGTGCTCTTTCTCAGAGTGTCTCCTTATAAAGAGGAAGGAAGAGGAAGGCAAAACAAAGGGTTTCAGGGTAAGGCAATGAATCAGCAACTTTATTTTCTTGATGACTGTACTGTCAATAAACATTTATGTTAACTTCCCTGGGAAGCGACAGCAGCCTGGCCCCATGTTTGCTGAGAAATAAAATGGTTGCAACCATAGACTTCCCCTTTGGCGAGTCGTCCTCGAAGGAAGACTCTCCTCCAAAATGTCTATATATCTTTTAAAATTCATAATTAAGTGAGGACATAGGTAAGGAGACTCTGAATGTCCCAGAAAAAGTTGGAGCCAGACATCAGCATGATGAACAATATTTGCTGCATGGTACACAGCCATGCCACAAAGTTCATTAGTTCCTGGGTCTGATGACCCCTCTTGGGTCAGAAGGGTCCCCGGTGCCTGGCTGTTGCTGCAGACCAAAACTCTTGCTGTGGGTCAGCGTTCTCATCCTTAGTTGGAGGGTGTCTTAAATGTCTCAAAGCATATCTGCAGGCTCATGTAGGGCCCTTTGTTCTAGCTCCTACTTATCTGATTAGAGTTGTTTGCTTATCAGTCAGCGTATTGCACCTTTAGAAATGGGAAGGTGTGGGCCGGCCTGGTGGCGCACTGCTACAGTGCGCCGCTTGGGAGTATGTTCTACTGCAATCACTATTCTAAGAGCTTGCATGTGTGTCAGCTCATTTAGTCCTCATAAATAAACCTATGAGTTAAAGCTTGTGATTAACCCAATTTACAGAAGAACAAACTGAGGCTGTAGGACTCCAAAGCCCATTCTCTTAAATGAAAGATTATATTCAAAGGTGGAAGTCATTAACATAAACTTAATATGTAAATCCAGAGGAATAGATGAGTTACAGCCACAAACAAGGTGGTGAACCACACAAGTACCAAGTACCTTCCAAAGACCCTCCCTTTCTCTGGCCACGTGCCCCACCTCCTGGTTTTGTATTTCTAGCTCGTGTAGCGCTCCCCGCCTGCAGCACCCATCCTGACCAAGTGCCCAGGCTCCAGCCCAGCCCTTTTAGACTTCCCCACCCTCACGTTGTTTTACCTCTCCTCTGTCCCATTCAATCAGTGCCTTCCTGAGATGTTAAAGGGTCTGTGTACTCCCTCTCACAAAACAGAGCTTTGTTTTAACAGGGATCATCTGAAATACTCTGTCTCAGCCAAAGAACCACCGTGTGGGATGACATTGAGGTGGAGAGAGCAGCAAGTTCCTCAGGGCCACGGATTCAGAGTGAGAAATGACCTTGGATCTGACTTAATTCAGTGTATGTATCAGAAAGATGCTCAGAAAAAAAGACGTGAATGGATTCCAAGGTGAAATAAACGTGAGAAACCCTGGTGTAAGTATTGATAAGTCATTTAACCTACTGCAGGGCTTCTCAGAGACTTTCACTTGCTAAGGGCGTTAGCAATCTCCAACAGTGGGACATAAAGAGCAGCATTTCCCTAGTATATTTGACCACAGAATCCTTCTTCAGGGACATTTGTTAACATATCCCGGATGTAGTGTTCTAAGGCAGGTGCTTTAACAACTGTGGACTAAGCCCTGGTCTTGTTTACAGAGGAGAAAACAGAAACCCAGAAAGGGAAAGTGATTGGTACAAGGTCCCATAGCTGTCTAGTGACGGAACCCAGGTCTCTGATTCCCTTCTTAGGCTCTTTATCTAGAATGTGACCCTCACATCACCCTGTGGACATGGCCCCGTGCACCTGGCACAGATTCTGTCCTGTTCATGGAGGTGCGTTAGCATGTTGGTGGCCAGCTCAGAGATGTCTGGCTTTCATGAGGGGTTGCCAGCTCCCCTTAGGGCACCGATTTCACTCATGCATCCCTCTGACTTATATTCTTGGTGCCTTCTCTACGTGATTTATGATTTGTGAAAACCATAAATGCCACATAGAGATTACCACACCCTTTCTGTGGCTGCCGTGGAGCAGAGATAATACTCTGTGGATTGTGGACAGGAGATTGGCCAGGATGGAGTGGAGGGGTCAGAAAGAAGAGATAGTAAGGATTTTCACTGGGAGAGTAACATGATTAAGATTGTATTACAAGTGTGATATCCATGACACAACACAGGGACACTCTGGCCAGGATTTTTTCAGGATGAAGGGCAGACTGTTGCCATGATATTTACCATGATTAAACATTAGGCCTCTGACTATTTTCTGGATATTTTTCTTTTAACCGTATGTCTATTAAAACCAATCAACTCTACTGAACTGCCTAGAAAATATCCTATAATCCCAACTCCCACTGACAAACTCTGTTAACAAATGAGTGCATATCTAATATCTCTTTCTATGCATATTCAGACACAGGTATACTTTTAGTTTTTGTGGAAACAAGATGATCATATCCATGCCACTCTGCAACTGATCTTTTTCACTTATCACATCATGAATATTTTCCTTGTTCATATTTAGAGAAATACGTCATTTGCTGCTTAGGACTCCACTGTATGGATGTGTTGTAATTCACTTAGCCTCCTGTCCTCTATAGAATGGCATTCAAGTTGTTTCCTCATTTTCCCAACTTCAAGTGAAGCTGCTGTGACATCCTTGTATATACTGCTGTGCCCTTGCACGGATATTCCAAGCAGCATCCTTTGAAGTGGAACTGCCAGGCCCAAAGATGCGCGTCCCAACAGTGCTGGTGGGTGCGCCCCTGCACCCCAAGGCAGCTGGACCTTCCCCCCTGCAGCTGTGTGTGCAGATGCTCTTAGCCCACTGGCAGGGCACCCTGGGGCTTTTCTCTTCTGTCTCCCCCCACACTCCTAGCCTCTCTTTTTTTCCTTCCTACAGACATCCTCATAATTGAGTCAACTGTTTTTGACTTCAGGCTTGTGTTTCTTTTTAGAGCCTCCACTCCATAAATTCCGTGGTATTTCCTCCGTGTTCCCTGTGTTGAAAGGCGGCCTGTGCAGATGTCCAAGGCCGAAGGCTCCCAGCTGTCTGCACCAAGCCCGACATCTCTGACGAGGACTGAAGTGGAGGCTGAAAGAGGCGTTGCTGGGGCTCGTTCTCTGCCACACATGACCCTGAATACAGGGACATCGAGGCACGTCAGTGCCACACGACTATAAGCAGCTTTTCTGTGTAAGCGCATGTCAGCCCAGAGCACCCCCAGGAGGGGGCCAGTGGTGCTTCTCACTTCCAGGTTCTGAGCTGAAGAAACAGGTTCAGAGGTGCCCGTGACTGTCCGACATCATACACTTCATGCACTCCAGAGGCCACGCTCAAGCCCCATCCTCTGGGCTTTAAACCCAATGTTCTTTCCACTAATTCTAAAGTCACATCTTGGTTTAGAATATCCACAGTCCATCGAGCCAGCCCATGGTTGTGATGTATTCTTAGGATTGTCCCCTGGGGTGCAGCATTGTGGCAGTGAAGGAAAGCATAGTGTAGTGTGTGCCCGTGGTCTGCTCCACCTCCTTACAAAAGGTCCTAGGGCCTCTGTGGAAGGCTAAAATCCTCAGCTACCCCCAATTCAGTCTGATCTCCTCAGTATCATCCACTATCTTAGGGACTCTCTGTGTTTCTGAGAACAAGAGACCAGGTCAGGAGGGTTCATCTGTTCCTCTGTTCTGCAGAAAACTTACTGAACAACTTCTAGGCACTGGCGCTAGGATTAGACTCCCGACGTATAAGGCCTAGGTCTTGCCAACAAGGAGTTCACCTTCTAGTATAGAGAAACAGATATGTAAACACGTAATTAGTGTCACAGCTGTGATGACACAAAGATGTACAGGGCACAGAGGGGACAAAAATAGGAGGATAGGAGACTTGCAAAAGGTTTGAAATACATGACGCCTGGGCTTGGACTGGACAGATGAATCCCCCCAGCAGATGCCAGTAGGGCAGGTGTGCTTGGCAGGTGAGCACGACTAAGGCTTGCTCAGAGGCATGGGGAGCTGGGAGTGAGTGGGGAGGATGGGGAGACACTCTGAGGCCAGACCGTGCGAGGCATTGTGAGCCTCATTCTGGGGCCAGGGGAAGCCAGAGTAGGAGGTAAAATTGGGCAGCAACGTGATCAGATTTGCTTCTAGAAATATACCTCAGGAGGCACATTGGACGGTTTGTACCCAAGATGGGGAGACCAACCAGGAGGCTGCAGGTCATTTAGGCAGGAGATGTGGGCCTGAATATGGCAGGAGACGTGGAAATGGGCAAGAGAGGATTGGTTTGGGGGATTACTAGGAAGGCAGCATCAATGGTATTTGGTAGCTGGTTGAGTATGGGGGTGAAGAAGGGGTAATGTCAAGGATAACTCCTGAATTTCTGGCCCCGGTGATCGAGCCCTTGAGGGTGCCATACCCCACAATAAGGACTCAGGGGCAGCAGTGAGGGTAGTAGGTTCAAAGTTTTGCATGGTGAGCACAAGGCAGGCCCCCGGTGGCCACGTGGGTAAAGATGCTCAGGAGATGGCCAGATCCATGGAGGTCAGGAGGAAAACGTGAAGTGGGGAAGTTTTTTCCATTTTGCAAGCTGTTTGTATGTGGATGAAGAAATGCCCTAAAGGTAAATTGGCCACAGAGAACAGGAAGAGTATTGAGAAGTGGGCCATGGAAAGAACACACAGAAGAGCAGCCCTGCAGGTAAGTGGCGAAGGAGCCTGGAAAAGACTGAGGAGGACAGACCCAAGAGATGGCAGACAACTCAGCCAGGGACCCCGTTTTAGCACATAAGGATGTGGCTTTTACCTGGGTTCAAATCCTACCCTCTCAGCACTGCAGTCTTAGCGATTTAACCTCTCCTGGCAGACAACTCAGCCAGGGACCCCGTTTTAGCACATAAGGATGTAGCT
The DNA here is from genome assembly GCF_000696425.1 of Galeopterus variegatus. Classification (NCBI taxonomy): domain Eukaryota; kingdom Metazoa; phylum Chordata; class Mammalia; order Dermoptera; family Cynocephalidae; genus Galeopterus; species Galeopterus variegatus. The sequence continues at coordinate 411,481 of NW_007726801.1, forward strand.
TTTACCTGGGTTCAAATCCTACCCTCTCAGCACTGCAGTCTTAGCGATTTAACCTCTCCCAGCCTCAGTTTCTTAACTGTCCACACTGCACAGCGTGGTTGTAAGGAAAACAAGGCACCCATGTAGCCTGCTTAACAAAGCTCTGACACACAGTAAGCACCTGATGCATGTGTTCTGTGACTGTCTTCACCAAAGCCACCACTGTAAGAATCAGGAAATGGCCAAGGGCATTGAACGCTACAGAAAGGCCAAGTGAGGTGGTTACTACCAAAGCGTCTTAGGGTTTGGCAATTCAGTCACTGTGGTCACCCTCACAATGGGTGTGGTGTAGTGAAAAGGAGGTTTGGAAAAAGCTGATTCAACCACCACCTCCCTCCCCACTTTGGCCTCATGGCTGCGACATGGGAGAAGACACAGGTTTGGACTGGCGAGAGGAGCAGGAATTGCAGGTGCCACTAGTTGTGGACCCCACGTGGAGCGAGACCATCTCTTGCCTTAAGAGACTTGTGGGAGACAGCAGCCAGCTGTGTGAGTTTCACTCGCCTGTGGTAAGGGCAGAGCCAGCTCTTTGCTTTAAGGTTGCTATGGAGATACGCATGGATTCATACATAGTTTTAAGGTCTGTGTCATCTTGATTTTGTACTGGTTGTGAGGGCAGGGACCTTATTTATATATCATCACAACCACACTGCCTGTCACATGGTGATCTCGCCCACTCATTTGGCTTTCATTAACATCCACGTGCTGACCACTCCCAAATCTGTTCTCTCCTGCCCAGTCCTCATTCCAATATATCCAGCTGCCCATTGAGCCTCCTCTGACAACCATCCTCAGATGCTACAGACGCTAAAATCTTTAAAACTAGGCTCATTGTTGCAGCCTCCTTCCTCATCAACCTCCTTGTCATCATCTCTGTCCCCTAGCTCAGTAAATCATACGACCTTCTTCCACTCAGTCCCCAAGCCCCCACATGCAGTCAGCCACCTAGCCCTGTTGGTTCCACCTCCTGAGGCTCTCCCATCTGGCCTCTCCCCTTACCTATTCATTCCACTCCTCTTCATTGGTTCAACAAACGCCCTGGCACTACTCGGTGTTAGCTGCTCTGCTGGGCAATGGAAACACACTGGTGCAGCACACGAGCAAGGTTTCTGATCTCATAGAGCTTGTATCTAGAGAGGCATCCACTAACCTCTCACTAGATGGCAACAGTCTCCTAATTGTCCTCTTGTTTGTTAATTAAACAACTGTTTATTGAGTTTGTACTAGGAGCCTGGCACTGTGCTGGATGTGCCTGAAGAACATAGAGAAGACTGGCATGGCTGGGAGGCACTGAGCAAGGGGAAATATAGGACTGGACGACGTAGGAGAGATAAGTAGGGGTCAGAACATCTAAGACCTGGGGGCCACATGAAAATGTACAATTTCCTTCCAAAAGGAAAGGGAAGCCACTGAAGGGCTTTGAGCAGGGGAGTGACATGATGCTGTTTAGGCCAACTGTATCCCATCTGGTTTCGTTATTAAAATGAATATTGAGCTCACAGATGATGGTCTAACATCCACACATCACCATCATTCAAGTGCCCCCATCACACAGCAGGGAGCCGAAGCAATGCTGCCATTGAGACTTCAGCTGTACGTGCCATCAGAAGGCAGGAGACGAAGATGTCACCTACAGGCTGCTCTTGATATTGCCGATCAGACACGGCCCACCCTCTCTCCTTCATGTTTCAGCTTCTCCATCAATTTGTGTCGCCCGTGATCTCAGCCTGTCAGATGTTAGCATTTTCTGAATCGTCATCGAATCTCTCCTGGCACTGCTCATGGATGAATGTGGCTACATGTTGATGGTTAGACGTAGTTCTGCTGGTAAACATGGAGAGTCAGCATGCGGCTTGACTGCCTTGAGGCAAGTCTTGGAGCTCGCAGGCAAGCGAGTGCCTGGAAAAGCCATTTTTCACCTTGTAGTCACCAGGGGTGGGGCAGGCACTGAGGAGACAGATGACATGCCCAGGAAGCAGAAGTCAGAACCCACAGTTTGACAGCAAGACCACAGGTGGTATTCCAGACAAGTTGTCAGCAGCAGGAAGTCCCAACAGAGAGTAAAGAGGGCACTGTGACATGGGCTCGGGGCCCAATAGTGAGAAATCCTAAAGCAGAAGGTCATGAGGCTTTGGCGGTAGCTGCCTCCAAGGAGATGCATCAGCAGATGGTAGGAATCTCCAGTCCCCACCTGGAATGGTGACTCTAAACAAGAACCGAATCCAGGGGAAGAACGGATAGAATAAGTGTTGGAACAAGGATCCCCCAAAAACACAACAGCATATTTCTCACTCACATGACAGTCCCAGTCAGGGCGTTCAGTGGGCAGCCTTCCACGCGGTGATTCGGAGATTCAGGCTCCTTCCATCTTGTGACGCTGCCATCTACCAGAACCTCAGATGCCTCTGCTGGATCAGCCACAACCAGCTGGCAAATGGGAAATGGGAAAGAGGATGGTGTGAGGAAGTGTTGTGTAGTCAGGCCTGGAAATGGTGTAAACTTTCCCGCCCTCTTTCCCTTGGCCAAAATTCAGTCATGTGGCCACCCCAAACTGCAAAGGAGACTGGGAAACGGAGTCAGCCCAGCAGGAAAGGAAACAGGTTTGGCAAATGTATAGCATTCCTGCTACAGGTAGGGTCCCATCCTGGATATGTTGTCAAGCCGATGACTCCTGCATAGGAAACAAGCCACTAGAACAGGGTGGAAGGTGGCAACTGAGGCTCCTCCCCCCAAAGCCAAAGACCAGTAGATGGTTCAGGGATCAGGAATGAAGAGGGATTAGCCTCTAAGATGATGGGGTGCTGGCCTCTGACACAGCCTTCCCAGCTATCTCCCAGGAGGCTGAGCTGCTGGCTGGGGTCCTGCTCTAGACTCACTGCCAGGAGCCCGCCCTCAACTCCACGAAGCAAGGGGAGCTGTCCGCGCATCGTGGTCATCCTCACCCGCCCCACTAGACCCCCCTGAGGATGTCGTGCCTGCTTAAATCAAGGCTTAATTCTCCACACCCTAATGAACAATGTAAATTAGAAATATTTGCCCTGCCTGGAGAAGTCATCCTTGTACCTTGAATCTTTGGCCAACCCCCTTTCTTTACGGGTCCCGGCTTCCTCTCTGTCTACACTGGTCTGTGTCCTGAGTCCCCAGCCCGCCCTGTGTACCCATCTCACTTATACAGGACCTGCGTCATCTGAAATCCTCACCCTCCCCTAGCAGGGTAGGCTCCTTTCTGTGCATTTTCAGGATCCAGAGTAGGCATCAGCTCCTCAAGGAAGCTCTCCAGGACCTCCCAAAGATGATGAGTTGTCGGTCTATGTCCAGCCATAGCACCCCAAGCCTACCCCATTCAGCTTGCCTCTACTTACACTGTAGATGCAAGCTTTCTGAGAAGAGGGACTTCTTCTGATTCAGCAATGTATCCCCGGTGGCTGGGAGCATGCCTGCCTGTCACTCCGTGAGTGTTCATGAAATGTTTGTTGAATGAATGAATGCACGTGCTTCTGCCTGTATTTTAGGTAGCTGCCACCAGATGGCAACCACGGTCTTTGGGTTATGAAGGTAGGGGGTCACACTTTCTGTGAGAACACCTGCCATAAATTGAAATCTAAGCACCTGGTTAATTTTCCATAATATCAGTTTATTGAAGTAACAACTAAATCACTTCTCAAACTAGATTTTCTAAGAAAAATATAACTAATGAAATACCATAAAGAAGGGAAGAGATACAGAGAAAGCACCATGGAGTCCCTGAGTCCTTGGCACCCTTCGCCACATGATCTTCTATTTAACCCACATGATCTTCGTGTGGTACTATTTAACTCAAAGACCTGAGTGTACCCATTCCTGCCCCTGAGCATTTAAAGGCTCTGAGGGCCACATGATCTTCTATTTAACTCAAAGACCTGAGTGTACCCATTCCTGCCCCTGAGCATTTAAAGGCTCTGAGGCTGCCCCAGCCTGACACCCTTGTGACTAGCTGTACCTGTTCTGGGCTTACTGACTCTAATTTTACTGCTTATCTTATCAGGGTTTTACCAGTAGACCGGTTTGGCAGGAGTGCAGGGTTCATGAAGAAGGCTAGCGGGAGATAAGGTTGGAGCAGCCTCTGCACACCAGGCTGAGTGTGGACTTTGCCCTACAGGCAATCAGAAAAGCTTCTGGTGGTGCACGCACGTGTGCCTGCATGAGCATGTGTTCAAGCACGCATGTGAAAGGGGGTGGCATGGGGAGGGAGGGATGGGTGCCAAGTGGTGTTGAGAAAGACCGATGATAGAGACTGGGCAAGAGAGACCCCTGGGGGATCGCTACAGGGATCTCGGAAGTAGGGCTGAGACACCAGACAAAGGAAATGGATGATGGACATGGCGGGGGTGGGGGGTTCAGGAGATGCTCCTTTGCGAGAACACCTGGAGAGTTTGGCAACTGGTTGGGAAGGAGAGGGAGAGAAGGGTGTCCAGGAAGGAGCCCAACTGTTCAACTAAACCCTGACTTTGTGCAAATTAGAAAAATGCATGCCTTCCCCAGGGCACTTCACCTCTACCAGTCGGAAAATTATCTTGCCTGCACAGCTCACAGATGAATAGTGCCCGGGAGTTGCCCATGCCCCACCTGCTCCACACAGCCCTGAGAGAAAGACTCCAAGCTTCCAAGCCTGAGTGAGGGAGCCCAGGATGGCATTTCTGGGAGAACAAGAGAAGAGGGCAGGAGAGCTGTTTTTTTTTTTCTTTTTGTCTTTTTTACTGACCGGTAACGGGACCGCAACCCGCGGTGTCGCGCCCATACCGGGGACCGGCAACG
>NW_007726801.1:417610-418524 GCF_000696425.1 Galeopterus variegatus
CTGAATCAGAATCCAGCTGAAGGAACCTCTCCAGAGAGTTTTCCCTCCATCTATATGTTAGATTCAAAGACAGCACCTCCAAGGGACACCTTAGGTCTGAAGAAGCTGTTGTATTTGGGCTGCAGGGTATTAGCAAACTCTTTGGTTTCTACTTATGAATTTCCCCCTATTCTGTCTCTAACATGCTTCTCTGTGCCCCAGGAGAGACCCTGGTTCCCATATTTCTCTGACAGGTGTACCAAACTAGCCCAAACTGTTCAACCCTCCCTAAGAATCGATGTGAACTGTTTCAAACCTAGTGAATAAGCTTTACCACTTTGCTTTTTCTAGTTCTTATTCCAGAAGTGCCTATTTTGGCATTTCCTGTGGGTGAGACATGCTTGCTAACTGCTTCTCTGCTCACCTGCTGAGTAGGGGCAACCTCCCCCTGCCCCGCCTCTCTTCTCTGAAGCCACCTTCTCCTACCCAAGCCCCAGTCTCACCCCTGCACCTGACCACCACCAACTGTTTGGAGTCGATGTCTGTCATACCTCTCAGGTTCTGCAGGAACTGTGTCCTTCCTGTCAATATGGTAGTAGAAGATGAGGTAACATAAGGTGTGTGTGGGAAGGAAGTAAATATGGGTCTGAAATCCCACATAATTACATAATAGGGAGGTATTGCCAAGGTAAATTAATAAGAAAACAGTTGGGTGATGTTTACCAACAAAATCAGTTTGGGGTGTGTTATTCACTGTTTTTGCTTTGTTGAATGAGCTATAGATTGGAATAATACATTTCAAAAGAGGTAACCACTTAATGAAACTGACCAAATTATGTTGTCTGCTTGGTCAGGCTACCTAAAAACTAGGAAAATTGCCAAGGTAAGGCCTGGGATCTTCAAGTGGGCTCCTCCACACACCCCCACACCCCCGC
>NW_007726801.1:418991-425065 GCF_000696425.1 Galeopterus variegatus
TGTTTTTTTTTTACCAACAAAATCAGGTTGGGGTGTGTTTTTTTTTGTTTTTGCTTTGTTGAATGAGCTATAGATTGGAATAATACATTTCAAAAGAGGTAACCACTTAATGAAACTGACCAAATTATGTTGTCTGCTTGGTCAGGCTACCTAAAAACTAGGAAAATTGCCAAGGTAAGGCCTGGGATCTTCAAGTGGGCTCCTCCACACACCCCCACACCCCCGCTGCTTTGCAGAACACCTCCCATCTGTCTATCTGTCTGTCTCCCTCTCTCGTTCCTTCTGTCCTGCTCCTTATGATTCTCTCACATCCTTGGAACAGCAAGGACAGGGTCCTCTTCTCAGGCTCACAGTCCTAATGTCAGCTTTACATTCACATTCTCTTACATCAAAATCCCTGGATGGCAAAACTGAGATTCAGATCATATTGTCAGTATCACGTAGATGTCTCTCCTTCTCTCCACAGTTTTGTAAATTGCTCAGGCCACTTTGGGCTTGAGATAGACTGAGTCTCACAGCTGGGGCTGGAAGAGCAAACATGCATCACCCGTGGTGGAAACACCCGTGGTGGAAACACCTGTGGATCACCCACTAAGTGAGAGGCTCAGGGACAGGTGCTAGGGGAGGACAATGGACAAGGCCAGTGCTCTGTGCTCAGGGGGCTCGCCACCAAGTAACCAGGACACCAGACCCAGGTCAAGACCACAGGATGCAGAGGCTGTGTGGGGACTCCAGACATCACCATCTTTGGAAAAGTCTGGGTGCCACGCAGAGACTCTGGGCATCTGGTCCAGCCTTCCACCTTCGTAGTATCCCTGCACCTAGTCGCCTGGTCTCTGCTTGAATTCCTCCAATTCTGGGGATCTCACTTCCTTGTAAAGAAGCCTGTCTCTTGTTGCTCAGTTCCAGAATCTGTTTCATATTTCCCCAAGCCCTAATTCAGTGAGGCCTTAGAACTCTCTAACTGGAACTCTGGGGAGCTGTATTTTTCCTCCTTCTACAAGGACTTCCACATCTGTTCTTTCATCTGATGGCAACAACCATCCTGTGATTCAGGCAAGGCCAGGACGAGTGTTCACTTGACCAAGGAGCTACACTCAGCTCGGCCAGTGCAGTGAAACTAGGCAAAGACAAGGCTGCTCAGCTCCTGGCCTGACACCATTTCCATTGTACAACTCTGCCACCATGCTGCAAGTGTCCAGAGACCAGTTTTTTGAATCCAAAATGTGAGAAGGTGAGGGTGGGGACAGTACACTCCAGACTTTTAAACTTTGTGAAGAACAAACCAGTGGCCCAGGCCATGGGCTGAGTTGGTCAGAAAGTGAGCTGAGGGTCAAAGAAGAAGGCTCTTCACCACACTCGGGAGAGACACGGCTCAAAGCCTGATTCTTTCTACTTAGGTGGTTATTCTGCAGTGAAGGGATGACACCATCTGGATAATGGGCTGCTTCATCTAGGAAAAACAGGGAGCAAACATGGTGTTGGGAGAAGGCAGCATCAAAGCCACATGAATGGTCTGCAAGAAATACCAGTCCAAAGGGGACCAGACGGAGAGAGGAAAACCAGACCCACACCAACAGACTGGCGGTGAGGACTTTGGTTTTTGTAGAGTAGAAAGGAGGTGGAGCCTGAGGGGCTCCCATTCTGCCTTCACCTCATCCCACCTGGTTGCTTTGGAGAGTGGGTCCCCAGTGCCATAACTCTGATTTACACCTACTTTTGGCAGATGTTCTATGTCTGTCATCATGGAACCTTGTGTTCATTAACATCTAACACAGTTATAAAGATCTGGAAAATCCATAGTCCTTGAGTTCTAGAGTTCCTGAGCAGTTATATGGGATTCAGGGGCACAACCAAGGGTCTGAGGACATTCAGGGGGCCATTCATAAGTCTAGGATGGGTATTATCATTCAAAAGAAGTAGGATATACTGTGGTTACTAGAGGCAGAAAAGGGGAAGGAAGGGGGAGAGGGAGGGAGGCTAATGAGGAATTGGTCAATGGACATGAAGAATGATTGTGTATCGTAAGGACGAATAAGCTAACTATCCTGATCTGGCCATCACACATTGTACACAATTATCAAAAATCAACATTGTACCCCACACATATGTATAATAAATTATCTTAAAAAAATAAAAATGTCTGTATTAAAAAAAACCAAGATATAAAATAGCCAAACATTTGGACATATCTAAGGAACCCTGGACTTGTTCTCACATCTCATACACTCTTCAGGAAGCCATAATCAGTCCAGTGGACAATAAATTTCCTTCAGCCCCTTGACCAGAAATGTACAAGATATAAAATAGCCAAACATTTGGACATATCTAAGGAACCCTGGACTTGTTCTCACATCTCAGGAAGCCATAATCAGTCCAGTGGACAATAAATTTCCTTCAGCCCCTTGACCAGAAATGTGTTTTCTCGGCCAGTGTGCAGCCAGGCCTTCCATGGCAATGCAGACTGACTTGCACATGGAGGAAATAAGATGTCTGCAGGATAATAAAATATCAATGACCGGTGCTAGAAAGTCTCTGTCACACTGGACATGAAAGGTCCGTGCCTTCTGCCAAGTGTTCTTCTCCGCTCTTTATCCTCAAACAGAATGAGCACCGCCTTAGAGGATTAACCGTGTGACCTGCCAGGGTCTTTGCAGGCATTCAAAGCACTTCAGATGAGGTAGAGTGACTGTCATTTTTCACAGGAAGCCAATCGGGGTCATGTTATCGATGCAGGAACACTGGGGCTCTCCATCCTTTCACCAGAAACTGGGGATGGGGACGAGGAGAATGAATATATCCCACCCCCTCCTTCTTGCATGTCCCCCTTACTCATTTAGAAACCTGTCTCTAAGAAGAACTGCCTTTATGTAGGCAGAATCCACAAAAGGCAACACAGGGCAAAAGACAGTTTTGTATCTACCCATGAAGAAAAGGAAAGGAAATTTTCTTCCTACGTTTGTCTGAACTTCCTAAAATCTGGAATGAACATGTATTCCTTTTGTAACAGGAAAAGAAAAGTTCTGAAAAATCTTCTGGTTTGGGCTGAAGCGTCTGGGAGGAGGACAGCACTGAGGGTGTTTATTTCCTCTGTCTGTCACTGACAAGTTCACCCCAGCAAGGCGGGGTCAATGTCATCTCCCCATACTGTGCCTATTTGCTCGGTATGAATTCAGCCATGACTACAAATGAAGAACAATTCAACCTAATATTCTTTGTTTTAGAAAGAGCTTCCATCCGGCCTTTTACTGTGCACAGGAAAAAGAGCTCTTTCAACATTGCTGTACACTGTTGTTTTTCAAGGATGGCAATAAAAAATAAGCATGATACTGATGACCACCTGTGGGGGACTATTCTAAGGCATGAATTCCAGTTGTGCCAAGGCCAGTATCTGAGAGCTTTGAATTTGGAGCTGGAAGCCATTGTGGCCCAGATTTATGTCCAATCCCATGTTTTAACCAACTGTTCCAGGCACGCTCCTGAAATTTATGAAATGCAATTGCTCTGAAGGGTACAGGCCAGGAAGTGCAGCGTTGAAATATTCCACCTGGCTAGAGACACTGTTCTGTGGACTAATTCAAGGCTTTGCTAATTTTAAAGAGGGTATTTCTCATTTACAATAGAGCACATTTCATGCCATCTAAAGTATTTAAAAGCAGTCAAATCCTACTTTAAATGTTCAGAAAATATCCCTCACCAAAGGACATTTGCTATTCCATCTTTAGAATTAATTGCTCACAAGGTTCTTGTCAGAGTGAAAAAGTCCTTTTCCTTTTTTTCTTCTTTATCTTTTTTTCTTTCTTTTAATAGTTAGTTATTGAGTCTATAGACTACGTCTAGACTTTCCTTCCAGAAGTTAGTTCTACAGGGTCCCTTTCCAAGAGACCCAGTCATGCCATCAAATCATTTCTAGTCCAGAATCGTCAAGTACAGATACAGACAATGCTCCTAAGACTCAGAAAACAGCTGTTCGCCACAAATGTGACCCACTGTCAAATGTGACAAAGAGTGACTGTATGTGCAGAGTGTATATAGATTTGTAGCTATCACAGGTAAGAAATGTTTCCTTGCAAATGAAGATTTTGAGAAATCTCAATATTTTTCAGGTTGAATCCAGTCAAAAAATATTTTTTTTTCAAATTCTTTCTCAAATTCAAATTAAATATGAATTAAATTCAAATGGTCTCAGTATTGTGATTTTGTTGTTCAGACTGATGTGTGTGTATAGACAGAATCTTAAAAACCCCAAGCTTTTCTTTAGAAAGAGAGTAAAATCTCTCTCAGTTTTCAGAAACACATAATTCCTACAAGATATGAACCCAGACTAACTGGCGTAGTTTGGGTATGTGTGATATAGTTGGTTTTAGTTCTGTTATGATTTGCTTTTAAATATTTATTTGTGAAATATAAATCTTGCTTAGATTGAAGTCTGCTCTGGAGAAGGGACTACTACTTTTGCTGTTGCTTAATGGAACTGTTGACTCTTCTCAGAAAACAAAATGATTCTGTTATATAAACAAGTCAGGCTAGTGAAATATAAGATAACTCTAGAGCATGAACCCCTGCCCCTTCTCAGGCTTGAGCTAAAGTTCTGTAGACGTATGGTAAATTAGGCACTCTAAGATAACAGCCTATGCAGTTAATTGGCTACAAAAATATGAGTCACACTAAAAATGCTTAGAAATTAGAGCCTATGTCATTAAAGTGACAAGCATTCCATGAAAAAACTCACAAAACATCATCAGCACACTTATGAATTCCTTTCCATTGATCCATCTCCATGGCTAATAGAGTACCTGTCACTGATAGATGCTCAATCACTGTTCTGTTCAGTCCATCAGATAACTCTTCCTGGTAGACTACTCTGATTTTCTGTCAGTCAGAATGGTGACTTAGAATGTTAATTTTCATTCAGTAAAAAAGACCAGGCCCAGGCTTAGAGAACTGCAGGACATCACACGTGTAACTGCCTCCCATGATCACTGTGATGGTTAATGTTAAATGTCAACAGGAGTGGACACCTAGCTGGTAATACATTATTTCTGATTGTGTCTGTGAGGGTGTTTCAGGGAGAGATTGGATTGTGAGTGGGTGGACTGAGTGAAGAAGACCCACCCTCAGTGTGGGTGGGCACCATCCAATGGCCTGGGGGCTCAGATGAAATAAAAAGGCAGAAGAAAGGTGAATTTGCTCTCTCTCTCTCTCTCTCTCTCTCTCCCTCTCTCTCCCTCCCTCTCCCCTGGAGCTAGGACAACCTTCTTCTTCTGACGTTGGACATCAGAAGTTCAAGCTCTCTGGCCTTTGGATGCCAGGACTTATACCAGCCATGCCCTGGGTTCTCAGGCCTTCAGCCTCAGACTGAGAGTTACACCATCAGCTTAAATGATTCTGAGGCCTTTGAACTTGGACTGAGCCATGCTACTGGCATCCCAGGGTCTTCAGGTTGCAGATGGACTATTATGGGACTCCTCAGCCTCCATAATCATGTGAGCCAATTCCCTTGATAAATCCTCCCTTATACACATACACACACACACACACACACACAAACATATGTATGCATGTATGTACATATATATGAGGGAGGATTTATTAAGGGAATTGTATACATGTATGTACATATATAGGGAATTTATTAAGGGAATACACACACACACACACACACACACTATATATATATATGTCTGTGTATCCTATTGGTTCGGTCTCTCCAGAGAACCTTGACTAACACAACCACTCTCCTGTAAGTGATGGGTTTATATTCTACAGACACAGTTAGCATGAACCATAATAGTCATGGGCAGGAAGACCTCATGTCTGGGGACTAAGTGGGAGAGCGCACCCCTTCCCACCTCAAATATACATGAGTAAACTATTCTTACTTACAAATGCTTTAGTTCACTTGGTCAGTTCATCTAACAATGAGCATTTTTTATCAAGGCTTGGCACGCTGTTCCATCTTGCAGCCAACAGTGTTTCCCAAAGTGATTAGGAATAGAGACAGATGAGGAAAGGATGATGCCAACATAAAAGGCATCGTCAGGGCCAGCCCGGTAAGCACCGCTTGGGAGTGT
>NW_007726801.1:426065-431278 GCF_000696425.1 Galeopterus variegatus
GATTTATTAAGGGAATTGTATACATGTATGTACATATATAGGGAATTTATTAAGGGAATACACACACACACTAACACACACACTATATATATATATGTCTGTGTATCCTATTGGTTCGGTCTCTCCAGAGAACCTTGACTAACACAACCACTCTCCTGTAAGTGATGGGTTTATATTCTACAGACACAGTTAGCATGAACCATAATAGTCATGGGCAGGAAGACCTCATGTCTGGGGACTAAGTGGGAGAGCGCACCCCTTCCCACCTCAAATATACATGAGTAAACTATTCTTACTTACAAATGCTTTAGTTCACTTGGTCAGTTCATCTAACAATGAGCATTTTTTATCAAGGCTTGGCACGCTGTTCCATCTTGCAGCCAACAGTGTTTCCCAAAGTGATTAGGAATAGAGACAGATGAGGAAAGGATGATGCCAACATAAAAGGCATCGTCAGGGCCAGCCCGGTAAGCACCGCTTGGGAGTGCGGCGGCGCTCCCGCCAAGGGTTCGGATCCCATGTGGAGACTGGTTACCGCTCACTGGCTGAGCGCGGTGCGGGCACAACACCGAGGGTTGCGATCCCGTTACCGGTCAGTAAAAAAAGACAAAAAAAAGGAAAAAAAAAAAAAAAAGGCATCGTCAGTTCTTCAATAATAATCCACTGAGTGTCGACTATGTACCAGGCACTATCCTGGGACTACAAAGATGGATGAGACACAGCCTCTGCCCTCAAGAAGCAGAGGAAGTGAGAGGAATAGGAGGGGAGGCAGGTGCATAAATATATCACTGCAATGTGGTGAGTGCCACAATGGAGTGGAAGAGAAACGCACTCCCAGCATGAGCAGAGTTGACTTAAGAGAAGAGTAAGCATTGACCAGATGTCTGTGGAGACAAGGGGTCTTTGGGAAGGGGGGTCAGCAGCGCACTGGAGCTGGCTCGAACTGCCTCAGAAAGGTCGATCACTAAATGTTCAGGAATGTTGCCAGCTGATTGTTAAACATAGCCATTATTAAAAATTAAAGTATATAAGTTTGTAATTAAACAAATTATATTAAAAATAAAGATAATAAATACTAAAACTGTATCAGTCCTTAATTATTTTATTACATTTTATTATCATCTATGCCCTTGAGGGGTTTTTTTTAGGTCCATTGTGTCTGTAGAGTGGAGATCCTGTCAAATGGTAGCTACTGTAGCTGTCTTCCCAACTCCACATTCAAAGAAGTCATGGTATCAGTTTGAGATTGGCCATGATGGGAGTATTTACAAGTGCCACCAATCAGGGACCATCCCTCCCCGCCCCATGCCAGGCCATTCATCAGCAAGCAGAAGCAAGGCTTTGCAGGATAAAGACAGGGAACTCCCCCCCGCCCCCGTGCAGAAAGCTGGAAGCAGAATGCAGCGAGGAGCAGGGATAGGTATGCTCAGGAGAGACCATCCCAGATGACCTTGAGACCACACCGAGGAGCTGCAGCTGGAGGCTTTGAAGGACACAAAGAGAGAGTGATCATCTTCACATAAGCAGGAGGATCAGTTGACTGGAGAGTGACCAAGAGGCAGGAGTCAAGGTTGACTTCCAGGTTCGATGGCTCACCCACCATGCAGGAGACAACAGCTGTGAGAAAAGGTGACTGGCATAGCTTTTGACATTTTGAGTCTGTGGTGTCTGGCCAGGTGACTGCCTGTTTAAGGGAAGCTTCGGAGACTTCTGGGCTGGGGCCTTGGACCAAACACATGGATTGTCATGAAGGCTTCGGAGTGTGTGAAGTCACCAAAGAGGGTGTCTAGAGGGAAGAGAACACAGGCTGGGGATGAAGCAAAGGGAAAAGCGGGTGCAGACAGATGAGACGGGTATAGGGAGAGGAACTGCAGGGGGTCTGTGACCAGAAGGAAGCGTAGTGGAGACAGGGAGAGGAGTGTTTCAAGGAGCAGCAGCGGGAGAGCAGCGGAGGAAGAGGAGAAGGCAGACCCGGAGAGGCCGGGGAAAGAGCCACAGAGCACGGGCATGCAATCCCCAGCCCCCTGCAACCCATGAACAATCCCTAGCCCCCTGCAACCCATGAACAATCCCCAGCTCCCTGCAACCTATGAACAATCCCCAGCCCCCCGCAACCCATGAACAATCCCCAGCCCTTGCTATATATTGAGCCCTCTTGGAGCTTAGAGTCCAGTGGGGAGACAAAAAAGACAGGGAAACAAAATAATAGCAAATTGTGATTTAAAAAAAAAAATGAAGGAAATAAAACATGGTAATAGGAATAATGGTGGGAAATCAGTGACACTGCTTAGGGAAGTCCAGAAGGGCTTCTCTGAAGATATTAAGGCCCAAGAGGTGAGAAGTGTCTGTCAATCAAGAAGCAGGGAGGAGGGTGGTCAATAAATGCCACCAGCAGGAAGCCTGATGGGAGGTGGGACACAGTGGTGAGGCCAGTATGGCCAAGTGAATCAAGGTCTAGGGAAGGGAGGTAAAGGGTAAGCCATACAGGACCCTGGAGGCTACTGCCAGGATTTTGGATTTTATCCTACGTGCAATGAGAAGCCATTGCAGGGATAACACCACCTGCTTTGCATTTTTGAAGATTACTTCTGCACCACTGTGTGGAGAATGATTGGAGGGGGCAGAGGGGAGCAGAGAGAACAGTCAGGGGGTGCTTGCAGAGCCCCAACAAGAGGCAGTGTTGGCCTGAACGAGGGTGGTGAGCATGGAGATAAAAAGGGCTGGACAGGTAAACACACTGAAGGTAAAACCTGCAGGAACTGCTGATGGCTTGTATAAGGGAGAGACGGGCAGACAGGAGATCCACACATTTCTGGCTTGGAACCTAGATGGAGGCTCCCCACTGGAGAAGGAGATGTGGTTAGGGGGTGAGGGGAATCCACAGACAGAGCCTGATGATGAGCCGGGTGGGGCAGGCCAGACTTGCTGTCACAGGGAGCAGGAGGCCACATGGAGTCAGGGCCAGAGCCAAGAGAAAGCAGCCAAGGGGATCGTCCTAGGACACGCACGCTGGCTGAGATAGGAGTCGAGAGGGAGGACAGTAAGTGAGGACCTGGGCTTCATGGAGGGCAGCAAGAATGGCAAGAAAGGGACTAGAAAATACTCTGAAGAACAATTTGGCAGCCCGTGAAGGTAAGCGAGAATCGAAGGTGAGATGGAGGGAGAATGGTGCCATGCGGGAGAGAAGGGCGGCTGGGGGACCAGGCTGGTGCTGGGAATGTTTCCCGGTGATGACACGCTCCCACATGGAAATGTCCAGCAGACACTAGTCACAGAACCAGAACTAGGAGCTGAGGTCCAGCCTCGCTGGCAAAAGGGCCATGTCCTAGGTAACTGCGAGTGATTCTACCCTCCACACAGGATTCACAATCTTCAAAACATCAGAATATAGTAACATAGATTTCACATTCAAACTGCATTTGCTAGTCAAACCATACTCAACACACCCTTTCTTGAAAAGTTAGAGGGTTCCTTCAGGTGCTTATTGGGCTTCAGGGTCAGGAACCTGACCACGTTCCATTAGGAACGTGAGTTACAGCTGGCAGGAAACAACTTTATCTGAAACAGAACTGCCGTGGTTATGAGACACATGTCCTCTTTGAGCCTGGAAATATGAAATGTACAAAGACACTGACCTCCTACTTAGCAGGTTTCTATTCTCACCGTTCTCAAACTGTACACAGGCTATTATTTTTGTGTTAGCACAATCGACTAGTCTTTTGCTTTCTGATTTTGCTTTTCACAAGTACCTCGGAAGCCATATGGTAGGCAGCTGATAATGTAGTTTGAGAAACAAGCGTCATCTACCTGCTTCCTGTTCTCAGCCCGGTGGACACGTGGCTCCACCCGCTCAGTGTTTTCCTGTTTTGTCCCTGGTTTGCCTCCTTTGGTGACAAGCTCCTTCTCCCCCTCCATCGGCGTCCACGTCTGTCTTCCTCCCCTTCAGTGCTTTCTTTTCTTCCTGCTTCACCGACTTCTTTCCCTCCCTTCTGGCTGGCTTGTCTTCCTTCCCAGTTGGCCGGTTTCATCCGTCTTCTCCCCTACAGAGCTCATAGATTCAGAGTGACACTTGCTTGATCTCTTTGTCTGAGCAATGACTGCCCTTCCTGACTTCTGTCTGTTAAAAAAAAAAAATCTTGTCATCTGATCTGAGCTTCATGATGCCTAGATTCTCAATAAACTAAGATTTGTTGCATGTGCACAATGGCAACCCCCGGGCCACTTTGAATGCGTAGCATGAGTGTGTCAAGGAGAAGAGTTTAAGCAAGTATCTCCATTTGGAAAACATTATTTTTATAATTATTCAAGAAGGTAATACATGGAATCAAAATGAATGCTTCATGTGGCCAGATCGATGGTTGGGGTATAGGGAATCATGGTGAAGGCTGCATGGCCCTTTTTGGGAGGTTTGAATACTGTATCCTCTGTTGTGAGTGCAGGCTTCAGAGTAACCACTAGCACCACCCACCTGTGAGCTCTCATTTGCTGACCCTTTCTTTCCCTCCCTTCCCCCAATGCAAAGAGTAGGCAGGAAGGTAAAAAGTTGGTGAGAGTTGGGAGATTTGTTTGGGATAGGGTGGGCTGCAGAGTGGGGGGGAAGCCTTTCTTTTTTCCCCCCACCTCATAATGAAGTACTTTCTAGCCAACTAGCTGAGTCACTACGTGGTTAATTTATATAAGATGAACAGAATAATAGGTCTTTGGAATGGTTCATTCCATCAATCCAGCCATTCTAATAACCAAACAAGATGATACTATGTGAGGATCAGTGCAGGGCCAATGGCTGCTCCTATGGCCAAAATCCTGCCTGACCTCAGAAATCAATTCAGGCAGAAGTGCAAGGGAGAAGTTACCCAGGTCAGTCACCCTAACTATGTTCTTTCAAAGTTAAAAAGAGGACACTGAACTTGGTCCCCTTACTCACTAAACTTATTTTCTGTGGCTCCAAATACTCACTTTGTTTCAGGTAGATACGGCTTTTCCTCAAAGCTTTTTTTAAGACTATAAAAACAGACCAAGAAGGAAGAATTCTCTTAAATGGCAACAATGTCCATGTAGGCCTTCTTTCTGTTTATGTGTAAGACTCATTAAAGATATTTTAATGGATTTTCTTCACATTGAAATTTGTACATTAAATGTTGAGTTTTAGGGACGGCCCATGGCTCACTTGGGAGAGTGCGGTGCTGATAACACCAAGGCCACGGGTTCGGATC
>NW_007726801.1:431900-450836 GCF_000696425.1 Galeopterus variegatus
TTTAATTGATAGACTTGTTTTAGAACAGTTTTAGGTTTTCAGAAAAATGAGCAGAAAACACAGAGAGTTAGCACATACCCCCTCACGTTCCCATCCATCCCCCACCCAGCTTCCAGTAATGTCACTATTATAAAGTCCACAGTTTACCTTCGAGTTCACTCTTTGTGAACATTGTATGTATTTTGACAAGTGTATAATGACATGTATCCACCATTACAATACCAGACAGAATAGTTTCACTGCCCTAAAAATTCTCTGTGCTCCTCGGTCCCTCTCCCTCCAAATCCCTGGCAACCACTGATCTTTTTACTATATCCGTAGTCTTGCCTATTGCAGAATATCATAGTTAGAATCATACAGTAGGTAGCCTATTCAGATTGGCTTCTTTGACTTAGCAGTATGCATTTAAGAGCCCTCCATGTCCTTTTGTGGCTTGACAGCTCATTTATTTTTACCACTGAGGGATATTCCATTGTATGGATGTAACATGATTTGTTGATTCACTCATTTTTTATTAAATACCCCCTATGGCACTACATTCTACCAAGTTCTATGAGGAATGCCAAAGAATTTTATAACAGCTTTATCCTCAATTATGAAGACCTATGTTAGACAAAATAATATAGAAGTATACCTTAATGCATTGTAGTATATGACTTGCACCAAAAACCTAGAAAAGTGATGTTTTCAGGAGAATATGAATCCCCTGTAATTAAACATATTTTTTGTGCATATGTGTCCAAGGCATTCATCATATTGTCAAAGGGATATATTAACCTCCCCCCTCCAAATTAAGAAGCACTGCAGAGATGGAGAGGGGTGCGAATGATCACCAGTTGGCATTTATAGCTGGAGAAGAGCCCGTTAAGGAGGTAGGGCTTGACCTGGAAACTGAAAAGTGGGGATAGGGCCTGGTTAGGGGGACAGAGCGGCAGACAGTGCCAGGAGAGGTATAAAAGCGAGGCCGGGCTTTGAAACTGGGGGGAATAGGTTTACTTTGAGTTGGGAAAGGGATGAGAAGTAAGGTTGGCTAGGGAAGGAAAGTCCTTCAAAGAACAGGAGACATTTAATCAGGGATTATAAACCACAAAATGTCTTGTTTACCCCAAATAGAAAAGGTCACACATAACAACAGCTGACACGAGTGCACGCATATGCACACGTGCACACACAAGCATTCAATAAGATGCATTTTCTTTTAAAAATATAGCCTCCTGGTTCTCTTTGCTACTTCTTTGTAGAGAAATCCCCCTGGAAAAAGGGTTTGGATTAGCAAATCAATATGAAACCATGAACCCTGATCAAGAAGAAAAGACAGGAGAGAGAGGAAAGCAGAAGGGCTGATTACTTTCTGCTGAAGTCAGGTTGGTCTCAGCACTTGACTCTGAAAAGCTTGCTCATTTCCACTTCTGCATCATGAACAAGGAAGTGCTCTGCACACCGTAAAGCACTTTGTACATGTTCCCATTACTAAGCTATGCCATCTCATGTGAAATATGTTTCCTCTTCCTCTCTGCTCTTCTAAATCAAAACCATCGCCAAATGTCTGGCTCAAAGTTTAAGTTTTCGTTGACTACTTTAGCAGACTGTGATCTTTCCATCCACTAAAAGTCAATAGAATTTATAATAAGAATCTTTCATTTGGCCCAGTATCACATACCACATATTTGTTTGTTCATTTTTTCTGGGCTTCTATCTTGTCTTTTAGTACAAGATTGTGAGACAAAGGTGNCAACTGGTGATCTGAACATCTTGCCTAGCTAGCCATGAATCAGGCAGGTGGCAGACAAAATACCCACATGACCCTTCTCTGTGTGGGTCAGATAATGCCATACCAAACATTCATACCAATCTTCTTTTCCTTTGCCGTTTTGCCTTGTTTCCTATTGATGTTCACTTATCTGGGCCTCAGACGATACTAAATGATGTTTCACAACTTAAACAGTGCATTTTCCAAACATTTCTTTTGGAGGACAGGGGTGAAAGCAAGCCCTTCTCTGCTCTCTCATTCTTCTTTCACAACAGAGTTAACTTAGGAACCAAAGCCCTAAGAGCGAACTCAAGCTCCTATGGCTGTAAAAACAGATTCCTGTCATTGCCCACACCCCTGGCAGCTGAAGGAGACTGACTAACCATTAGCCCAACTTTGCTTCATGCAATCCCTCAAGAATAACTACCTGTATCCCTATCACTGTTTAGTTTGTTTTTACTGTTGATAAACTATACCCAGATGCTGAGCCAAGTTCTATATAAGAAAGTTGATTTCAAAGGCAGGGTCTTCAACCTCTGAGATCTGCAGAAAGAATAAAGACAAGTGAGTAGTTAATAATGCAAGCCAGAAAACAAACCACCAAACAGATCCTGGGAGGACTGGTTGTCACTTTCAGCCTCATACAGGTTGGATCTTGGAAGAATTTCTGTGGATCTAGAGATCCAGGTCTCAGCGTCGTGGTTTTAATAATTCTATTTTATCAGTTTACCCAAGAGTTTCAAGATCTGATGAGTTGACCCACTCTAGGCAAGTCACAAAATAGCTTTGTTTTTTCCCAAATTAGAATATTAATGTATTAATTTAGAATGAGAGCTAAAACAAAACAAAACAAAACAAAAAAAGAAAAAGAAAAAAGAATAGAATGAGAGATACATCCTTCCAGGGCTCAAATGCGTAGGTCCAGGACATTTACCTTCTGATATATATGAAACTGATAAATTTCTAATGAGGAGATAGCTNTTTAATTGATAGACTTGTTTTAGAACAGTTTTAGGTTTTCAGAAAAATGAGCAGAAAACACGGAGAGTTAGCACATACCCCCTCACGTTCCCATCCATCCCCCACCCAGCTTCCAGTAATGTTACTATTATAAAGTCCACAGTTTACCTTCGAGTTCACTCTTTGTGAACATTGTATGTATTTTGACAAGTGTATAATGACATGTATCCACCATTACAATACCAGACAGAATAGTTTCACTGCCCTAAAAATTCTCTGTGCTCCTCGGTCCCTCTCCCTCCAAATCCCTGGCAACCACTGATCTTTTTACTATATCCGTAGTCTTGCCTATTGCAGAATATCATAGTTAGAATCATACAGTAGGTAGCCTATTCAGATTGGCTTCTTTGACTTAGCAGTATGCATTTAAGAGCCCTCCATGTCCTTTTGTGGCTTGACAGCTCATTTATTTTTACCACTGAGGGATATTCCATTGTATGGATGTAACATGATTTGTTGATTCACTCATTTTTTATTAAATACCCCCTATGGCACTACATTCTACCAAGTTCTATGAGGAATGCCAAAGAATTTTATAACAGCTTTATCCTCAATTATGAAGACCTATGTTAGACAAAATAATATAGAAGTATACCTTAATGCATTGTAGTATATGACTTGCACCAAAAACCTAGAAAAGTGATGTTTTCAGGAGAATATGAATCCCCTGTAATTAAACATATTTTTTGTGCATATGTGTCCAAGGCATTCATCATATTGTCAAAGGGATATATTAACCTCCCCCCTCCAAATTAAGAAGCACTGCAGAGATGGAGAGGGGTGCGAATGATCACCAGTTGGCATTTATAGCTGGAGAAGAGCCCGTTAAGGAGGTAGGGCTTGACCTGGAAACTGAAAAGTGGGGATAGGGCCTGGTTAGGGGGACAGAGCGGCAGACAGTGCCAGGAGAGGTATAAAAGCGAGGCCGGGCTTTGAAACTGGGGGGAATAGGTTTACTTTGAGTTGGGAAAGGGATGAGAAGTAAGGTTGGCTAGGGAAGGAAAGTCCTTCAAAGAACAGGAGACATTTAATCAGGGATTATAAACCACAAAATGTCTTGTTTACCCCAAATAGAAAAGGTCACACATAACAACAGCTGACACGAGTGCACGCATATGCACACGTGCACACACAAGCATTCAATAAGATGCATTTTCAACCACCAAACAGATCCTGGGAGGACTGGTTGTCACTTTCAGCCTCATACAGGTTGGATCTTGGAAGAATTTCTGTGGATCTAGAGATCCAGGTCTCAGCGTTGTGGTTTTAATAATTCTATTTTATCAGTTTACCCAAGAGTTTCAAGATCTGATGAGTTGACCCACTCTAGGCAAGTCACAAAATAGCTTTGTTTTTTCCCAAATTAGAATATTAATGTATTAATTTAGAATGAGAGCTAAAACAAAACAAAAAAAGAAAAAGAAAAAGAAAAAAGAATAGAATGAGAGATACATCCTTCCAGGGCTCAAATGCTGTTTTTTCCCAAATTAGAATATTAATGTATTAATTTAGAATGAGAGCTAAAACAAAACAAAACAAAACAAAAAAAGAAAAAGAAAAAAGAATAGAATGAGAGATACATCCTTCCAGGGCTCAAATGCGTAGGTCCAGGACATTTACCTTCTGATATATATGAAACTGATAAATTTCTAATGAGGAGATAGCTTGCTAAGCATGGCAGAGTCTTTAAGTGCACTTTCTGTGGGGCATAGCATAGCCTGATACACACATGAGCCCTGCTCTGCCTTGAAAAATATCTTCCCATTGAAAAAATATGACAGTGTGGAGACACATGTTCTTTCTCTTCACTTCCTTTTTCTAAATGTCACAAAAAGACAAGCAACCATTTACGTGCGTCATTATAAAGTGCTTTTTTGTTTCAATATTGTAAAATCTTACTTAAAAGTCTAATTCCAAAGTAAGTATGTGATCACTAAAAGAAGTGGTAGTGGGGGGGAACATTCCAAAGATGTGTAAAGAAAAAATAATCTCACACCTCTGCCACCATCTCCACTCCCGGCCCCTATAAAAGATGTGCAGAGCCCAGGGTGCAGTCTTCTGCACCTTTTACCAGGATTATACAAATATACATAGTATACTAAGGAATTTTCACATTTATTTTCTAAATATTCTACAATGCAACTTACTTGGAAACTTACTAATACATCATAGACACTTCCCCTAAGCCAATGGATGTAATTCAAACTTATTATTTTTAGTAGCTGAATCATATTTGATCATTTCCCAGCCTCCCTTATGGTTAGATATAGCCATGTCACTGACATGTGACCCATGGAGTGTGGGCAAAAGACAGGACAGCACTCCTAGGCCAGGTCCACTAACACCTCCCACAGGGGATCTTCCAGTCTTTCTTCCCATCTGCCACCTGGAAGTGAAAGACTCTAAGGCTCTCACTTGCAGGTGGGAGAAGCCTGGGTCTTTGAATCACTGCATGGATTTCTGCCTGCTAAACACCCACACTGGACTGTTGTAAGAATGAGAAATAAACTTCCATTCTGTTAGGCCACTTTTAGTGTTTATCTGTTACTGCAGCTTGTGTGCTTAACTAAGGCCATTGCTTCCACTATATTAGTGATTCTGTGTTTTCATAGATAACCAGATATAAAATTCAGAATGTGTATCAATCAATTGTGCAGTCACTTATTATAGATTCTATTAATATCCATTAATTCATACAAATTTAATATGGAGTCCTAAGCCATCTGCCTTATCTATCAGAATGAATACAGAAAAAATAAAATAAAATAGCCTGACATTCAGATTTTTACTTCATTTAGTTTGATCACAAGGCAAACTTAATTTCTTTTCTCCAAGAGTTTAAGGAACCATTTTTCTTTTTGAGTTCTGTCCTTTTGTTAATTGTCACTGACTAATCACTCAAACTTCATAAGTTTTGTTGTTTCGACAGGAGTGAAAACTTTCTCAATAATTGTTTTAGTTTTTCCTTGCTTTAAGGTAGGATAAAGGGTGAAATGAAAATGGGAAAGTAAAAGGAAGGAAAATTAAAGGGAATAAGCAGAACTTGGATTGTTCCAGTTTTCGAAAATCATAATAATGCTGTCAGTATAGTAGTCTAGAGTTCCTCTGACTTTATGGCTAAGGTGAATAATTTAGTGAGCCTAAGCTCTTGCTGTGGCAGTTTGGGATAGAATGATTGCCACTTGGTCACAGGTATGTGGGATAAAGGGAAACTGTTGTACAGAGATATGTCTACTGTTTGGTGAGGTGGAACTAATGGAACATAGAAACATATGACTTTGGCATTTCACCCACAGGTCTAACTAACCATGTTGTTCAGATTATGTAGCCACAGTTAGGGATCAATGTGTGTTTACAGAGGAGTTGACATAGAACTACATGCACAGACCTAAAAATACTCTAGAAAAAAATATGCTTACAGGATACAGTGATTTGAGGCCATACTAAAGACTATCAAATCCTAGCCATTCACTAATAAAAAGATTAAACATACTAAAAGTATAGGCATTTTTTATAACATCTCAAATTATTATAAAAGAGACAAAAAGTGAATATGTATGTCTGGTGGGGTGCCAAACCAGGTGGGAATGACACACCATCACACACAAGGACCCCCATTTAGCAAATCGGTGGGTTTCACTATACTGAACTGGAGAAAGGGGCATATCTTGCTTTAGATTATGGTTTATAAGTGGATATTTACTCAGATTTAGAACCTTATAGCTTTTGTTTTCCAACCTTTTCTTTCCATTTTTGACTCTCTACGAACTTTAACTACTGCTCAGAAATATTCAGTGCTTTTCCATTGCTATGGAAATAGATTCTAATACCTCTGCTTGGCACCAAAGGCCCTACCCAATCCAGGTTCAATCTAACTGTCTACCTGTACTGTGTACTCACTATTGCCCAGCATCTGCCCTCTGTCTGGGGCCTGACAATCTCTGGGGCATAGCCCTTCCCTGTGCCACATTCATTCCTCCATTCCCAGCCCTAAGCCTTTCTTCCCTGTCTTCCTTCTTCCCCTCCACACACCTGATGCCAATGGTGCTGTGGGCAGAGCTCAGCATTCCTAAGCCCTCCTCCACAAAGCAGCCTGTCCCCCTCACCAAATGCAGGAGGACTGGATAGCAGGGTGGCTTCATGGAGGCAGCAGCCCATGCCTAGCCCTTCCCTGTGCCACATTCATTCCTCCATTCCCAGCCCTAAGCCTTTCTTCCCTGTCTTTCTTCTTCCCTCCACATATCTGATGCCAATGGTGCTGTGGGCAGAGCTCAGCATTCCCCAGCCCTCCTCCACAAAGCAGCCTGTCCCCCTCGCCAAATGCAGGAGGACTGGATAGCAGGGTGGCTTCATGGAGTCAGCAGCCCAACGCCCCACATTCGGAAGGGCCATGCACCTGGTTTCACGTTCTGCTGTCATTATCTTGAAATTCTTCTACTCTCTGAACAAGGGGCATCACATTTTCATTTTGCACTGGGCTCCACAAACTACGGAGCCAGTCCTGCGGGTGGGAACTGTTCATGTGGGCAGCTCCAACACATAGGCTTGTGTTTTTATTTAATTAAAATGATAACCACACTCTAACATACCTAGAGCACCTCATGTGTACAAAGTGATCTGACATGCACCACCTCATCTAAACCACCCAATGCACCTGTGGAGTAAGGTGGGTGAATTCCAGCAGTCGTTATGGGGCTTGAGCATTTCTGGATCAATTGAAAGCATTTTCCGGGTTTTCTTTTTAATTTTGTGTTCATGTTTTTCAGCTCTTATTGCTCTGTAATGCATATGGTAATAAAAGTTCAGAGGAGCCTAAATGTTCAGCATCCTGGCCTGGCTAAACTCTCCCCTGTACTAGTTTGCTAGGGCTGCTGTTACAAAGTAACATAAATGGGTGGCTTAAACAACAGGAAAGTATTCTCTCACAGTTCTGGAAGCTAGAACTCAAAAATCGAGGTGTCAGCAGGTCCATGCTCCCTCCGAACCCTTCTGGTGCTTTGCTGGTGGTCCTGGCCTTCCACGGCTTGTAGATGGGTCACTCTGATCTTCTATCTTCACACGATGTTTCCTCTGTGTCTCTGTCTTCACCTGGTCATCTTCTTACAAGGATACCAGTCCTTATAAGGTAGGCGCTACTCCAATATGACCTCATCTTAAATTGACTAATTACTTCTGCAATGACCCAGTTTCCAAATAAGGTCTCATTCTGAGATACTGGAAGTTAGGACTTCAACACACCTTTCGTTGGGGAGGGGACACAATTCAACCCACAACACTTCCCCTGCCCCTACACTATTAGTCATTTAAGTCCTCTAGATTGCAACTCTGCAAAGTCTTGAAACCAATCATTTTGACTAATTGTTGACATCACCATGGGCCAGGTCATCCTCACCTTTGCCTCGTAATCTTTGCGCCCCTCTCTGCAGCCAGTACGGGCTTTGAAACCCTGTATCTGATCTCATTACTCCCTGGCTTCACATGATCTCTGGGCAAATCCCAACTCTTTGATGAGGTTTAGAAAGCCTTGAATGCCATGGCCCCACTTACCTCCCTGACCTCCCTCTCTTCTGCCTTCCCGCCCCAGCTTTCTTTGTCAGCCTCCCACTCGTCCCTTACACTTCCAGCGGACAATCTCCTGCAGTGAAGGGCCACGGACGCCTTCTCCACACCTCCCCTTCACACTTCCAGGACCACTCCCTTTCTCCCCTCCCCCCTCAGGGTGTGACTTTCACATCACTTCCCCCACCCCATGTGCTCCTGTGTCTGGGCAAAAGTAGCAGGGAGGGGGTGGCCACAGCTCTCTCTTCTCCACTGTCCACCAAAGAGACCCCTGAAATCACCAGCCCTGAAATTTCTACCCTGTCTTACTTCCATCACCCCCAAAAGGAAGGTGAGAGTTTAAGTCAATCCACAAAATGAGTCCCTGGGTACCTGGGATGAAATAAAAGGAGATTTAATAATTCTTCTCATGCACTATAGATATGGTTTCCCCTCAGTGTTGTTCCAGAAATGCAAAAGACTCAAAAAATTTATTTGTAATTACTTGGAGCTAATGGACTGTCCTTGACTATGGCAGTACACAAAGACTGAATTTTGTGGGGCTCAACATTTTGAGAGTCACCTTCCCATTGCACTTTGTCATTGGCCCATCAGAGCATTGATCACACCACATCACAGTTATGTGTTCACTTTTCTCTCTCTGCACTAGACCACAAGCACTGAGTATAGTACCAGGCACACAGTAAATGATGTTTTATTATTATTTTTTTAATGAAACAATGAAGTCACAGAAAGGTTGATTTATTTGTCCATGGTCAGACAGCAAGTACAATGTAGAGGCAGATATTGAACCTGGGCTGCACTAGACCACAAGCACTGAGTATAGTACCAGGCACACAGTAAATGATGTTTTATTATTATTATTTTAATGAAACAATGAAGTCACAGAAAGGTTGATTTATTTGTCCATGGTCAGACAGCAAGTACAATGTAGAGGCAGATATTGAACCTGGGCTTGCCTAACTCCAAAGGCACACCCTTAGCAACTGCCGAGTGGGTGATGAGCTCTAGGAACCCAAGGTCTGGGCCTGTTTTGTCTTAAGCATATTCTCAGTAAGTACTGTTGAATGAATTTCTCGAATGCGATAATAAGAAGGATAATAAAAGGGAAAGAAATGGAGAGAGAGATGGTAAGGGTAAAAGAAAGAGGATGGAAAACAGAGATGGAAGAGAAGAGAAAGGGAAATAAGAGAAAAGGCAAGAGAATGCCTTGCCCCCTGCCTGGACTCTGATGCTGGTGCATTCTGGTCTTATTCAAGCCACCAGTATTTATCGAGCCTCTAGTAAGGCCAGGCACTGTTCTGGACACTTGGGAAACATCAGTGAACAAAACAGACAAAGACCTGGTGGAACTTAGATTCTAATAGGAAAAAGCAGACAATAAAAAATGAACTTTAAAAATAAGTAAACATTATATGATGTTAGAAGATGTTAAATTCTACACAAAAATAGCGTAATAGGATGAGGGCAGGGATTCTTACCCTGGAATCCCAGACTCACAGAGTTCATGGGTAGAATTCAAGGGATCTGTGAACTTGGATGGAAGGAAAAATGACACCTTTATCTTCATTAATCTTAAATCTTCAACTCTGACTATAGACAACCAAATACAGCAGTAGCAGCAGTTCCTGTGACTGTAATCAATTGAAATCAGGGATATTTTATATCATATTGACAATTCTTGCGGATATCTTGAACTATTGTTTACACTCACCACTACTTTGTAGCTATTACACTTGTGGTTAGATCTTGCTGTTTAATGTACCAATTAAGAAACCCATATTTGGTAACTGTATCTCAATATAGTCAGTTTCATCTGTAACCTCATGTGTTTTACTCAATGCATTTAAAAACATTATTTTGAAAAGGGGTCCCCAGGTTTCACCAGACTGCCAAAGGAGTCCACAGAACAAAAAAGATTAAGAATACCGGGTAAAGGAAATTGGGGTTCAGTAGAGGATAGTGGGGATGGGGAGACAGCTTGCACTATTAAATGGGGTGGGTGGGGTAGGTCTCCATGCCTAATGGCCCGCTGGGCCCACATTTCTAGCACGTGCTCTCCTCAGCCATCCGCATCATTGCCCTGGCTTTGCCCGGTGCTCAGACTCAGGTGCCCAGCAGTGCCATCCTGTTATCGGACAGCTTATCGCACCCTGTCTGCTGCTCACCACCTTCCCCTCTCAGAGAGTGTTTAATACAGGATTTGACACTCAAGAGTTGAGAATCAATGAAATAATGTCAAAAGGACACAAGGAAATTCAAAAGTAGTAAATATTATATACATATGACTTTTATATATTATAAAATTCTCAGATTTCTATGACAAAAGATCCTCTGAGGTGGTTGAAATATTTTTTAAAGATCTACGCATGGACTGTGATAAAGCACTACTAGGAAATCACACAACTAAATTCTTCCTTGTATTAGTTAAGATGCTGCAAGTAATGGAATGCCCAGCTAAAGGCATCTTCATAAAGAAATCTCTCTTCTCACTTAATAAGATTGGAGGTCAGCAGCCCTGGCGGCTCAAAGTTAGTTCACCTCATCTCCAAGATGTCACTCTGACTCCCCCCTCTGGCATCCCCCACTGCAGCAATAACTCAAAGCACCCCATCCTCCTGTGATATGGCTGAAGTAGCAGGAAAGGGAAGGGGGACAGATCATCTCTTCCTGTGGAGCACTTTTATATTCTCAGAAATGAAGCCCTTTCCCAGAAGCCCCCAATCCTCACCTTTTATCACACTGGCTTGAACTGGGTCACATGGCCACCACTGGAAGCATGATCAGTCTGCCGCAGTTGACTTAGGCCCATCTTGATTCACCTCCCGGGCACATGCTGCCCAAATAATATCAGCATTCTGTAACTGAGGAAGAAGGGAATAGCTGGAGAACAGGCAACCACATGCGTCTGCCACACAGAATGAAACACTTCAGAATTCTTCGAAAAAAAGAATCCTGGTCTTTAAAATAAAATTAAATTTGAAGTTACAGGAAGTAAAAGGTCTACCTGTGAAACTTAACTAAAATAAAAACAGGCAGCCCCAAAACTAAATTTTTCCTTGCATCGTATCACTTAAGTTTTATGTTGCCACCACCCTTCAAAGACTGTCTGGAAATGTCCCCTTTCTCACATTCCGCACACATCTCTGAAGCAGCTCCTCCTCGTGTGGCACTAGAGTGCGAACCTTGCCCCGTGTGTCCCATCTTCCCCTTCTTTCACATGCATAATTTCTGCTGATGACATCAATGTTGTTATCCCACTCTACAGATGAGAAAACTGCATTGCAGAAATTCTCAATAATTTCCCTACTGTCATCCGATTAAAAGTGACAGAAGTGAGATTTGGACCTAAATTTCCTGATCTTCAGTCCTTGTTCCAGCTCCCATAGAGGGCAAGATAAGACATTAAAAATAGGCAAAGCAAGAAAAAAAACCCCAAAAACCTCTGATAGTGGTTAGGAAAACAATGTGTGCAGCAAAAATGGACCTAAAATGTGCTCTGAGGTGGCCAAAGGATAAATGACTGTGGGGATGTGGGTGCAGGGTAGGAAAAGCTCCATGAGGAAATAGCTTGTGAACAGGGTCTTACAGGATGTGGAAGATGTCACGTTTGGTGCACTCCGGGCAGAGAAGCTGGCATGTACAAAGACAAAGAGGTGCAGCTATTGCTTAGGATACATGAGAGGCAAGAGTGGGAAATGAGATTGGAAAGGTAATTTGGGGCAGATCACGATGGGATCCGAGTGTCAGGTTAAGGTGATTAAGGTTTATTGTGCAGGAAACGTGTTGACTATAAACATCTCTGAGCAGTGGTGTGCAGTGCTTCGGGAAGATAATTCTTCCAACAACAAATTTCATAAATTAAAGAAGAAAGAAAGACTGGAGTCAGGGATACCTGTTTTGTTTTGTTTTGTTTTTTTAATGCAGCAGTCCAAGCAGGAGGTAGGGAGGGGCTGAGCCAGGTACTGGCAGTAGAAATGGAGAGGAATGGGAGGAAGATGAGAACTATCATGATAAAAGAAAACAGTGGGACATGGCCATTGACCTGCGATGTCTAGGGAGGGAAGGACTAGGAGGGGGTGGTTCTTTAACAGAAGCAAGTTCGGGAGGAGATGAGCTCCATTTGGTAGAGGCGTCTAGAAGGCAGGTGGAAATGTGGGACCAAAGCTAAGGAGCCTTGGCAAATTCAAATACCAGCCTCAATAACCTAGAGATAAGCTTGCCAGGAGAGAGAAGAGAAGAGAGCTTAGACAGATCCAGGCCACCAAGGAAGGGGAGGGAGAGAAGGACACAGCTCCTTAAATGACTGGGTCCCCCCTTCTGAGTTCCATCCTTTAGCCTCTTAGTTTCTCCCTCCACACAGGTGGTTATTGAACTTCTCTGGGTAAATACATCCCCTAGGGAGTAAATTCAACATTCAGATTCCCAGTCCCCCACCCCCACCCCGAGATTCCTGAGTCAGTACATTTGGGGTTCCCGAGGAGTCTGCATCTTTAGAAAGCCCCTGTGGGGTTGTGATGCAGGTGGCCCAAGGACCACACTTTGAGAAACGCCACCATGTGACCTCTCCCTGTGTGATCTCACCTCCTCCTATGGATTAGCCATCCATTATATACTGATGACTCAACACAGTCTCTTTTCTCCCATTAAACACTCTTGGTTGAGCTCCAGTCCCATAGGCCCACCTGGCAAGTGAGCATCCCTATTTGAAGATCTCACAGGAACCTTAAACTCAACATGTTCAAAATTCAACTCATTTTCTCCCCATACCTGGTGCATATAGAATAAAGTACAAGTTCCTCAGCTTGGCATGTGATCTCCAGCATCATTCCCGACCACTACCTTAGCCTCGCTTTTCAAGTTTAGTGATATTCTGACTTCTTACAGATCCTGGACACACATACCTTTCTATTCTATTTTGCTGTCCCCTGTCAGAACTCACTGTGCTGGACACAGACATGCACTCTCCTTCTGCCCCTAAACACATTCCTTGCCATTTGTCCCTCTGTGCTACCTTTTGACCACGTGCATCCTTTTTACTGCGGCACTCATCATATGGTATTGTGCTCTTTACTTGGTGGTTTTCCTTTGAACTTGACCTCCTTGAAAGCTGGGGCTGTGGCTGACTCCTTTTTATACTCCCAGCTCCTGCATCAGAATCTAGCACATAGTAAGCAGTCACCAAACATCTGATGAATTGAATTTCCTGGTTAAAAAAAGAAAGAAAGAATGACTGGGAAAGTTGAAGGGAAACTAAAAACGGATGTGAAATGAGGGGAGTGATTAAAGAATGTAGTGATTAACAGTGTCTAAGTCATGTTTACTTAGAGATCAAGCAGTGGAAGAGCTGAGAAAGGGCACTGGATTTGGCATCTAAGAGGTCACTGAAAACCTCAGAGCAAAGAGTGAGTCCTATCAGTCCTCTGCCATGAGGGTCACCCCCTCCAAGGGTTGCCACACAGGGGCAAGCTCTTTCATATCAGTGGGAGGAAACCTTTACACAGCACAGAAATGTGTAGGCCCACTGATTAATCACTGAGCAGGGCTTAACCTGGTTTAACAGGACACACAGGCTTTTAAAAGAGCTCCCCCTCGTCTATGCTTTGTCCTACCTCCACCCCCAAGATTCTGTCTGTGCCATTTCTGCCTAGTTTGTCCAATTTCAGCATGGACTGCGTGCCAGGCAAAGGAGCTATTGCCCGGAGCAGGGCTTAACCTGGTTTAACAGGACACACAGGCTTTTAAAAGAGCTCCCCCTCGTCTACGCTTTGTCCTACCTCCACCCCCATGATTCTGTCTGTGCCATTTCTGCCTAGTTTGTCCAATTTCAGCATGGACTGCGTGCCAGGCAAAGGAGCTATTGCCCGTCTCTCCATCATCACAGAAATTTCTCTGCAGGGCTGGGTTGCTTCTCTGAACTGCTTCTCAGATACAAATCCATGCTAATCTGCCATTCCCGCAACCTCCAACAAAATCGCCCTGACTTCTGTGTGTCTGCATTACAGCTTCTTTTTCCTTCACAGGCTGATTGCATTTTTCCACCATAGCTCCTCTCTGCTGAGTGCTGTTAAGGCATCATTTTGTCTTTCCTGAACCCTTGTTCAGGTGGCTGGTCGTTTTTCTTCTAGGAGCAGAAGCAGAAAATGAATGATGTTTCCCTATTTCCCTGATTTTGCCACTATAATTTCTCCAAGACTGCCATTTTCACAATCAGATTCCCTTCTCCCTGCCAACCCTCACTCTACCCTTTGCCTTTAAAGCCAGAGCTCCTATTGTTCCTCACTTGAATGCAATGTCTAGTCTTTCTAATTCTCTGTGAGTGTAATGTCTTGTCAGTGACACTTTCAGTTAAGGAATCCTGTAGTTATTAAACACCATTCTATTACAAAATGTCTCACTGAAATTGATCAAAGGTTTAAAGCAGAAATACAAAGTAATTTCTTAAGAATAACTAAAACAAAAATAGGTCTATATTACAACTTGTTATGAAACAGAATCATGAGAAAAAAGGAGACGAAGAAATAAAGAATGTGTAGAAAAGATAGAAGATACAGAGAAAAAGAAAATGAGACAGATGCACTATCAAAGAGAGGAAAATGGAGACAGAGCAAAAGACCAAAAGAGAGGTGTGATCTGTGTAAGAGAGAACTTGAGACAGTGAACTGCCTCCCCTAAAGCAGGGAGAAACAGATCACAGGCTTGAACATAGAAATAAGGAGCCATCAGAAAAATGAAAGCAACATATACCAAGTCAGAATAAGATATAACCTGCCCAGACATTGTGCTATAAACACCCAGAGAGTAATGATGAGAAATACACACCTAAGCACATACACCAAAAAGAGCAGTATCTTCATCTTGTGGCCTTGAAGACATTGTGATTTTGTGCATTTTCACAACTATAGGCATAAATGAAGAAAAGACCCTTTGCTATTCGTGAGCAAGGTGAACTTGAAACAAGGACAAAGCTTTCCCATGTTTATGCTACTAATTCCTGAGAAAGATCTGACTTACATCATTTTGTAGAAAGGCAAATTAAGAAGAGGAAACTGGCATAGATGGTTTCTAAATCCTTTCTAGTTTTCTTATCTGTATTATTGTTTCTCAAAGCACCCTGAAGTTAAATGGTATTTTGCCAACCTAGAGTTCCATGTACTGCAAAAAATCTGATTTATCAGATGAGTTAATATTGGTAAACTTCTTAGAACACTAAGTGTTGATGCATTTATCAATTCAATAAAATACGATGCACACTATCTCTAACCACATGGAGTGGCTCCTTGACCCATCTCACCTGTCTCAGCTCCTGACTGCAGCCATGCTTTCCCTACCTAGAATACTCTCTAGTGCCCTCTTGTGGTGCCTGCTAAGGGTGGAATACTCTCTAGTGCCCCCATTCTACCCCATCTCCACCTATTAAAATACTACGCATTCCTTCAGGTGGAATTTAAGGACCATATGTCCTCCCCCCACCCCAAATTAGACTCATCAAAGTCACCAGCATAACTCTCACCAGCATAACTCAGTGGATGCCTTTCTGCGACTTCTCAGTAGCACGCAGCACTGCTGACGACTCCTCTTGGGATGGTGAGATACCATCCTGTCCTGGTTGTCCTCCTACTTCTCTGACCTCTCCTCCACAGGGAGCTCTTTTTCCTCTTACCATCCTTCAAATACTAGTGCTCCTCAGGGCTCTGTCTCAGATCCCCTCCTCTTCCTGCTCTCATGCTCTCTGTTAGTGGCATTTGGTTGTTAGGTTTGTACCTCACTCCCACTTGACCACAGTCACCATAGGGAAAAGAGACAAAAGGTATCCTGTCTGCCAATTCATTAAAATTTTTTTCAATTAATTTCAGCTATATTTTCCCATCTATGTGATACCCAGTATGCTAGCTCAACTGAATGATTTTTTACTGAAGTTTTGTATCACATAGGTATAGCTTGTAGTCAGGATGGTCTGAAGAGGAGGGGGTATCTATCTATATGGCTTCATCTGGTTACCTTTTCATGGGATTCCATTTCCTTGCTCAAGATGATTCCCTTCCCATGGGAAGAAGACCACCTCAAAATGTTTTCAGTTGACACAAGTGATCTTCATTTTAATTCACTTTTTGTGGGGGGTAGTCCAGAGACTGAGACTGCCTAGAATCACTCACAGCTAGACAGCAGCTGGGACGGAGTTAGTGGCAATTACTAAACACTAGTCAGTGCTGAGTTGAGAGGCATCCAAGCAAGTATGCCATGGACCTTGCTCCAAGGATTTGCCAATTCAGTTGTGGGGATAGGAGACCTACACAGAAGAGGTGAGTCAAATACCTAGGGTGGGGTATGCCATGGATAACAGAATGTGCAACAGCAGGAAATGTTCTGTAAGCCCAGGAGAAGAAGAGATAAAAATCGGTGGGGCTTGTCACAGGGAGGTGTTCAGAATAATTATAACTATCTTTTATTGAACGCATACTACATGCCAGCACTCTGCACAAACTCTCTAATCTAATTCCACCTCAGGAACTTGGCTAGGACTACATGAAATGACTTTTATCAAGTTCTTAGGGCTACGCTTGACACAGTGAGCATGCAAGAAATTGCAGCTATCATCCATTCAACAAATATTTGTGCAGTATCTATTCTGTGCCAGGCAACGTGCAGTTGCTGGAGATACAATGCCAAGCAAGATAACCATGATTTCTGCTCTCATTGAGCTTACAGGCTAGAGATGCACTGTCTAACATGGTACCCGCTAGCCACATGAGGCTACTAAAGTGAAAATTAATTAAAATTAAAAATTCAGTCCCTCAGTCACATGAGTCACATTTCATGTCCTCAACAGCCACAAGTGACTACACTGCCATTGTAGAAAATTCTATTGGTCAGCACTGGAAAAGGGCAGAGAGACAATAGGCAATTACATACCTGTATGGTAAAGGCTATGATAGAGGCTTATAGGTGCAAGGGCAGAACATTATTATTATTGTTACTATTCTTATTATAATCAAGATGCAGAACTCAGGGAGGTTAAGCAGTTTGACCAAGTTCACACAGCTACCAAACAGAAGAGCTGGGATTTGAACCCAGGTCTGTCTAATTCCCATGCTACCTCAGGCTGTTTTATGGAGAAGAACCAGGCACAGGTAGAATCTGGTTAAAGAGAGAGGACGAAGAAGGCACTTTTCCCTGGTGGGAAAGTGATAGTTTGGGCAAAGGCACAAAGGCACAGATGGGTAAGGCTGGCAGAGGACCATGAGTAAACCAGTCTGGCTGGAGAGGCAGTAACTTGCCAGACTCATGTCTTTGGAAAGGTAAGTTAGGACCTGCCTGCCTTGATTAAAAGCCAAGGAGCTAGGAAACTCCAAGCAGAGGTTGAGTCCTTAAAGGATGTTAAGAAGGAGCATGGCATGGGCAGAACCATGTGTTATGAGGTGGCAGTACTTAGGACGAACTGGGCCAAGACCAAAGCTAGGAAGACCAGTTAAGAATTTCGGAGAGGACAGAAAGGAAGGGATGAATGAATGGGGTGAAGCAAAGAACGTCAGAGAGGGACCCAAGATTCGATACTGTGTGACATTGTGCAATATACTGTACTTATCCGGGACTCATTTCTTCAACTCTAAAAGGACAGGGCTAGCCCAGATGATCTCTGAGGTCCCTGTTAGCAACGGTAGTCTAGGATTTTGCAACTGTGAATGACGTCAGACTGAAAGAAGCAGTAAAAAGCATAGCATTGAATATGGGCAAGGAAGATGGCAGAGTCAAAGATCATCCGGAGACAAAGGGAGAATGATGTACCATTAACAAAACCAGATAAGCGTGTGAAAAAAAGGGCTTGTCTTTTGGGGTGTGGGAGAGGGGGAGTGAGTGGGCATGGGGTATGGAGGTTGGGAAAGATAAGAAGTAGTGAGAAAATAATGGGCTTGTTTTAAATAAAGTTGTACAGTGCTAGAGATCATTATTTTACATCCCAGAAAGATGGCTTTTAAACTTTTTCGACCCATGATCCACAGTAGGGAACCAACTTACACCACGGTCCAGTACACTTGTCCAGTATATATAACTGGAACAAAAGGTCAATGAAACAATAGCTGTCCTTACTAAGGGTGATGGACTCTAATATTTTCTATTCGATTCCGTTCCATTCTTTTAAAAAGCCGGTTGCCATCCACTGAATTTATTTTGTGATCTATTCATGTGTCACGACCCACAGTTTTAAAAACACTGCCTAAGAGGAGACTCAACAAGTCTTCCTAAGTTGGAGGCGACGGCAGGCATCCTATCCAAACATCAGGAGAGAGACGGAGAAGCGGAGGTGGAAAGGGCTCTGGGCTGGGAGGGAGTTGAAAGCATCAGATCGGAGAGAGCCTTGAGAAAAGCAGAGGCCTGGGAACTACACGCTGGGAACCTCCCATCCAGGCGTTGGAGGGGGGGGGCCCTCAGGACTGCGCAGATCAGGATGGCCGGTGTCCAGCGCCCCGTCCCCGGGGTGGGGCGGGGGCCAAAGGTCTCAGGCGTGCCGGGCGTGGCTCGGGTCTGACCGCAGATGCGCTCCCGCAGCTCCCGCACTCAGTCCTCCCGCCTCGGAGGCCGGCAGGCGCGCGCTGCTTCCTTGCTTC
>NW_007726801.1:452333-453431 GCF_000696425.1 Galeopterus variegatus
GGATCCGGCGTTTACCGGGGTCTTCTCTCCAGGGTGGAGAAAGGGACGGGGCTGGGGTGGGGGTGCAGGGAGGGGGTGTGGGCGAGGGTGGGCTGCTGCCCAGAGACAAGAAATGGGGGGTGGGCGCCGGGGAGACGGCAGACCCGGGACTGTGCTTCCCGTTCGTTCGTGATAAATAGAGGTGAGGCGGCTGGGCTTTCAGCCCCCGCCCCCGAGGACACCTCCAGGATCGGCTCCTTTGCACTTGTGCGCCCCACGGCGCCCCTCTCCTGGGCTCTCCAGCCCCCGCTCCTTTATCTCCGCCGGCCTCCGGGCTGGGGGCTGTCGGATGGGAACGTAGGGGGCCAGGTGGTGAGAGGGGTTAGGATGGAAAGTCCGCCTCAGACCCAGGCAGAACAATGAAATGGGCTAAAATCTCCCCGCACGAGCGTGTGCGACGGACAATGTAGTTCGGGGCTTTCGAGTCGGGGGTGGGGGGCGCCGAGGACGTGTCTCCGGATCGGTCTGGCCAGACCTGCGTCGTGCACCTTCACCTGGCGTTGGGTTCTTTTCCCGATCTGACCGTCTTTAGGAAGAAAGAGAAGAACGTGAGGCACCGGCTCCACGTTTGCCTTGCACTCTCTCTCTTTCGTTTCTCTTTGGTCCGTTCTGTCAGCTTCTAGCCAGAAATCAAACCAGAATCAACTAAGTTTTTACACTTCGATGTGTTTTTGTGTGTTTGTAGTAGGAGGAATTTTAAACCAAAGTGTGCCTGATTTTTCAGTCATTCATCGTGAAAATGTTTCTCTCGTGAAATCATTGCAATAGCAGCCTTTACATACTTTTAGCGTGGGTCCATCTGGCTTTCTTTCGGTTTTGTTCAGATACTCTGTGGATGAAATAGCAGATGAGAGGGGTGAGGGTTTGTATGGAGCAGAGAGGAGGGGCAAGGAGAGGAGATTGTAATCCTCTAAATCCCGAGAACAGTTGTGAGGACTGAGACAGGGAAGGCATTAATAGTTTTTATCTCTGTATGAGAGGCTGATTTAAAAAAAAAAACTTATCTGAAAAGAAAATCTGTTATTAGTTCCAGGGCTCCAGATGAATTAGGTTTCTGGA
>NW_007726801.1:454028-486569 GCF_000696425.1 Galeopterus variegatus
AGTTGTGAGGACTGAGACAGGGAAGGCATTAATAGTTTTTATCTCTGTATGAGAGGCTGATTAAAAAAAAAAAACTTATCTGAAAAGAAAATCTGTTATTAGTTCCAGGGCTCCAGATGAATTAGGTTTCTGGTTGGAATAAAGTTACCAGTCAGGCCCTGGATAACGAGGCTGTAAATAACCTATGGACTGTAAATATTTTTTTTTTCAGACTCTTAGAAACAAAGGGGCTGTTTAGAAGGCAACAGAGAGATGTTATTCCAGGGGCTTTCCTCTTTGATTCTGAAGAACACAAGGTCCATTTAACCATTCGACAAAACAAAACGAAATTTCTGATCACTCCACCACACAGAATAGAACACGCCGGTGGATATGTGAACACATAGGAGAACCCATGTCGGGCATTCATTGTTCATCTGTGTCTATGGGAGGGGGCCACAGTCAATGCTCCCACTGTCTAGAGTGTTAAAATGAAACAATTTTCTCTTTATTAAGTACCTCTTTGAGACTCCCTCTGCTGGACATTCCTGGTGAGCGTTAGAGAAGGAACTTGGCATTGAATTTAGAACTATAGAAAAGGGCTGCTTCCCTTTTACAAGGGGCTGGGTACGTGGGTTGGGATGTATTTTGTGAACTTTGTGGAAAGCCATTCTGGGAACTGCGCTGTTCTCCTCCAGTTCCTTTCGTTCTAAATCCATATGGAATGTAGGCCATACCCCTGAGGCTAAGACTTGGCACTCCCATTCTTACTACATTGTTCTTTTAGTGCATTACAGCAGATAAAGAACTGTAGGTGTGTAAGGTGTTATGGTTTAAGAATAATCAGGGATCTCAAAGGTCTCAAGAGCTCACTGTTTTTATTTGCCAGCTTTCCTTTACTGTCCCAGGTGACCTACCTGGTCACCTCTTTAACCCTGGGTTTCACTCAGTCTTGTCTGTGTGTTCTCTTAATCATTCCTATGCTTTGTGCCCTTTTATTCTGTGAGAGTTTCTCTGTGCATCTTTGTAATCCCTTACCTAGTCTTCCTCCCCACCTTGCCTCAACCAGCCCAGCATCACTCTGCCAAAAGCCCAGGCATGGATCTTGTAGGTGACCTCTATGATCAAGGATTGTGCAGCCAGGACCTACATTCAATCACTGTGATGAGTGCTTCCAAGACTCCAGTGACCTCCTTTTTCCTCCTTGGTGACATTGACTGGATTCAGTGAACCTGATTTTTACCATATCCTAATCAGAACACTTGAACACCCTGTATGCATCTTAAATGAACAGGGCTTTTCCTGTGGAATTCTCTAAGAAGGTGGGTTTCTAGTGGGTTTCAAGTTCCTAAAAATTGAACATGATTCTTCTCAGGAGAGGTATAATGACACATGAGGCCTTTCAGCAGGGGTTTTTAAATGGGGTGCAACTGTACCAGGTTGGTATACTGGGTGAAGGCCTGAATACATGAGTGGAACATTCTGAACTGCCAGAAGTTTAGACAGAAATGCTGTTTTTGAAACAGGGTGTATTTGACAGTACGAATTAATGGCGGCAAAGTGTAATCAGTCTTCCAGGGCTTGCTTTAAGGATAGGTTTATAAATAGAACATTATTTTTCAGCGGCTTGGTACTGATTAAGTTAAACTTCTTTTTAAAAGGCTTAAAAAGGTTTTTCAGAAGGTTAAACATTTGCCTTGCTGTTGTATTTACTCCATCAACTTCTTAAGCTAGGCTTTTTCAATATTTAGTGCAAAGGCCAACCACAAGGGTCTGTATGGCGATGGGTTCCAAATTAGAGGAACCTAAATTCCAAGTTATTTATGATTTACTGTACCTGAGATGTGGTATGTAGATTAGTATTGGCTTACATCAAGGAACACTTCATAGTCAGACTTCCAAAAACTGTCATGCTGAAAGCTGTCATCAGATGGACTTGAAGACACCTATCTACCAAGATGCCTCCAAGAAATGAGACTCTGAATCATTTTCCATTAAAAGAATTTGATGACACATGTTCTAAAATATCTTTTCGTATGTTTATGTGTTATACTTTTTAAATGAGTAAGTATAAATATTGTTTTCTTTCTCACCACATTTGAATAGTGAATCATGGCTCATTAATTTTATCCTTGATTTTAGACAGTGTGATACAATATTTAAATCAGGGAAACTTGAGTTTGAATCTAGCCATATGACTTTGGGCACATAACTTACTTAACTTCTCTGAGCTTTTTAAAGCCTTATTGGATTGTGTGAGGACTCCATTAGAAACCAGCATTTGTAAAGTCCCTGGCTGTAGTAGGTAGGCATTTTCTCAGTATGTGTTAAATCCCTCTGTCTTCTGAGCTACCTATAGGCATGATGACTCCAGGAAGAGAATAACCCACAAATAGTTTAGAAAACCAATAATAGCAACTTTTCAATTATTAATCTCCTGCTATTCCTTTTCCAGTCTGGGCACCAGCAACAATAAACCCCCTATAGCCGCAGAAGAAAGAACCTTTTTTTTACCCCCTCTGTGACCTTTCCACATTCTTTATTCCTATTGAGCTCTACTGGTTTCAGGTAGAGAATTTCTCTACTGTGGGGTACTTTCTATGCCACTTTAACACTGTGGAAACAAACTGCTAGGACAGAGTTTCAGGGGCTGCAGGTGTGCCTCTGGGAAAGTGTCCCCAAGTGTGAAAGCTAACCTTTGCCCTTTACCAGGATCCATTCCTAAAAAAGGTGGCAGGCTGGGCACATCCAGAGATTGCTCACCAAGGCCCTCCCCAGAGGGGAGTCTCTCACCCCAGCCACAAGCCTGGGTCTGCCTTACCATGCATTAAACATTGTTTTCCTATGAAAGAATATTTTGTGCTTTATGCAGGTTACAGCTGCTCATATTCTTCATATTTTATATTTTATGTTTCTTCATTTCTTTCTTCCTTCCTCCCATAGAAACCAATCTCGGGGAACCACCTTTAAAGTTTGTATGGAACAAAGTAGTGATGATCAAGAAGGTGTGATATGTGAGCATTTTGTATTGTGCTGTGAACGCGTCATTTGCCAGTGCTTTCTGGTAGTCTTAGGATGACAATTCAAGCACTTTGGGTTGCTATCAAAGACGGGATTCAGAATACTGCCAGCAGAGTTTATGTAACCACCCATAGAGTATGAACTTGAAAGGCCCAATCTCATAATAGTTCCATTTCATATGGCAATATCCTGTTGGTGGAAAAAAAGAAAATTGAAAGCCTGGAGTAGAGGAAGATCTTCATTTTTCCTCTAAAAGAAACAAAGCTGCTTGATGTTCATGCTGGTGCTGTGACTTAGACCACACTTGCCTTGTGCCCTGTGCTGTTCTGTGCTCTCTTCCCACGTGAACTCACTTGTCCCCCACTTTACAGACAAGGGCACTTCTTTAATGCATTAATTCAGCAAACATGTATGTAGGGTCTGCTGTGTGCCAGGCCCTTTGGCAGGTTCTGGGCTTGTAGAAATGTTGAAGACTTGGTTCTTGTCCTTGGGGGCTTCTGGGGGTACGGGAAGTGAAAGTCAAACGTTTATACACAGACTCACCAGACTGTGCGTCTGACTCAAGATGGAATGTTTTGGGGTTTTTTGTTTTGTTTTCTTTTTCTGTTTTTTTAGTGGCAGTTCTTATGTCTTACATGCTCATGCTTCCTTAAGGTGTAAAGGGAAGATCCCATTTCCCTGTTTTCTCTTACAATTTTTTTATTTGGACTCAAAAAAGTATTTCTGAGTATAGAAAATACTTATTACAAATTTCCTTAGATATTACCATCTCTGATTTGCAGAAGATTCTGTCTTCCTTTTTCATTACATAAATTTTATATCCTTGTCAATGCAAATATGTTCCTAATTTGCACATGCTGCTTGGAGACTTTTTGCTTTCAGGACTTAGTGTCATACACTCTCTAGGGAATGGACTCCTGCATCCATGCATGGCTGTTGGAGAACTGATTCCTGGCTTTGCTGCCTGGCCGAGATCTCATATTCCAGGTAGTTGCATGGTATTTATTGGTGGGGATGTAGATCAGGTGGTCACTCAGCAGCAGTCAGTGGCTCCTTACCCAGAGCAGGTCATTCAGGGAGTTGTGGAAGAAGAAAAGCCTGGCTCTGCCCTCAGAAACAATTGTAGAGCACCAGAGCAGGAGAAGACCTTGAGAGAGATGTAGTTCACTCCCCTGCCTTCAGGAAGGGGAATGTCCGTGACTTGAAATTGTCAGTTCATTAAAAAATGGTTGTTTTTTTTTTCCAGGAAAGGGCACTAGGAACTCCCTCAGTGACCAATTCTAGTATTCTATTAGCCTGATTGTCAAGAAATTCCTGGGTCTGGCAGAAATCTTGCCTGCTGTCACTCAAACTTGTTTTCTTTTACCCAGTTCATTTCTCTACAACCTTTTATATACTTAATGGTAATAACTGGGTCTCTTTAGCTTATTCCTCACAGAGCCTGTTTTGTATCCCTAAAAGCATCTCCTCTGAACTCTCTCTAGTTTCTCACTATTAAAAAAGAAAAAAACGGTGGTGATCAAAACTGAATACTCTTCTTTAATAATGTTCTCATTAGTCCGGTGTATACAAGAGTAATGACATCAGGGTTCTCGCATCCTTGGGAACCCCTGGAGGGCAAGAAATGTATCTGATTCATCTGCATACAGTTGTGCAGTTCCTTAAGTCTAGTAGGTGCTTTATAAACATTTGTTGAATTGACTGTTCCTTTTCATAATCTAAGTAATAACTTTATAGCAGCCTTGGATTGGTGACTCACATTTAGCTTGCAGTCACCTTGGCCCTGAGTCTTGCACTTATGGCTGGCATCCCTAACCCCAACAAAGCTACCTTCTGCTTGACTCTGCTGATGACTTTGCATTCCACCCCTCTACTTACAACCCTTTAGAATCTTAATTTTTTCCTGCATATCTGACACTGAATGCAGAGGACATAAGTATAAAAAACTTGAACTACGCTTGAAATAAGGAGCGAGAGCATGTGGAAAACTCTTGATGATTCAGTAATATCGGTTCGTCCAGGTTTAAAAAGGACAGTTTGTCAGATTCTTTATAGATTCTGAGTCAGCTAAAGCCATACCTGTTTTACCAGGTTCTCTAAGGCGAGTAAGCTAGGTGTTTATGAGAGTGTTATGAGTGAGACTGTAAGAGGGTATTCCTCGCTCTCTTTGGTCTAAGCCGATGGAAAAGGCAAAAGATGTAATGGCAGTGTCACTGCAATTTGTATATTTTCTATTTTTTTATTTATTTTATTTATTTTATTTTTTTTGTGTGGCTGGCCAGTGCGGGGATCCGAACACATGGCCTTGGTGTTATGAGGCTGTGCTCTAACCAACTGAGCTAACTGGCCAGCCCCAAATTTGTATATTTTCTGATGGATGACTTTGCCATTAAAAAGCAAACTAGTAAAATCATGTCCAGTTAAAAAAAAAAAACAAAAAAAAAAAAACAGCAAACCTTTAAAACTGCAAAATAATTTTGTGGTTTTATAGCCATTTATTTTTGAACACAGCATTGAACAGATTTGTAGTATTTTTGAAAGTGGTCTGTTTTAGCAATTCTTGCCTAACTACATTTGCCCTAGTAGGTTTGATTAATCAAATGCCACTGTGTTAAAGCAGAATTAAGATTGATGGGCTGTTCTGCATGTGCTAATGCTATATGTAGACTTTATAAAACCTTTGTCACAAAAAAGAGTGCAGTTAAACGTATGAGCGGACCAGGGTATTTTACCCTGGGTGGTTCTGTCCTTTTGTAGTAAAAGACCTCTGTAGAACATTCGATAGCATCTGATAGAAAAGCACTTCTGGTTCCACACAGTCACAGCTTACATCCTGATGAAAAAGGGTTTTTTTGTGTGTATTTTTACCATTTTCTTCCATACTAATGCTAATACTTCCTTAATTGTTTCAACCTATGGAATTGTTATTCACAATGTAAAATGGTTTTTCCAAGGGCTTAGATCCATCATGCCAGTTCTGTATAGAACTTCTAGTTTTATAGCCTCAAAGAAGCAAATTTTAATGGTGTTTGTGCCTAGAATTCTGTTAAAGAGATTTGGAAAATTCTGGCTTGTTGCTGGTTGTGTTCCTTTTTTCTTTTCTTTTTTTCTTTTTTTAATCTAATGAATTTATGACTTTGACAAAAACCAGCATGTAAATTCTTGAGACTGTACAGAAAGATAGCAAATTCCACCTTCCTGCATCCATTCATCAGAATCCAAGCTGATAACAGGGACTTTGGGAGGAAAGTAAATTTCAGGGGAACTTGTGACAGGGAGAAATAGTGGGGGGCAGGGGGGGAGGAAGGAGAGAGAGAGAGAGAGGGAAGATGCACACATGCATTTAGCCTTATCCCCTTAACCACTTACATCTGCAGCTACAGCACAGTATGATTACTGTTATTCATTAAGTATGGCCTGCACCATCAGGAAAAGATTAATCGAAGTTCATTATGTTCTGTTAACCAAGACTGGGGGGTTCTCTAACATATTACAGAAATTCCCATTCGAAAATAGTTAAAATAAAGAAACTGTTTCATCTGATTATACCATGGTTTACTCCAAAAAGGAGTGAAATCCCCTTATAGGGTTAAGTTTCTGGTAGAGGGGGAAATTAATTTATGTAGATCAATTTCGTGGATCAGCTTATTTCCAAGGATGTGGATAAATGAGGTATTCCCATATAAAGAGACGACAGAAACAGTCAAAGCTCTTGTGTTGGCTTAACAAGGTGAATAAGCCGAGTGCATAATGGAATTCATTTGCAAAGTAATTTTTGCTTGGCTGTAGTGGTAAGCACCAAATAGACCAGCAGATGAGAATAGTAAGTGTTTGGGATCAGTTGTTAAAAGGTTTAAAAGGGGTTCTAATTCAAGAGACATTTTATGGTGTGGAGAAGGGGACAAATATAATCAAAATGATACTTGAACAAGGTGATTTTTACTGGCCTGGATATAACAAAAGGGATGAGGCAGCCACGGGGTAAGCCAAGCTGCAAGGCCGTGTAGACTAGTGGAAGGTGTGGGACCATGGAGATGGGGCGGGGCTGTTGTTGAGGTCACACAGGAGGACACATGTAGAGCACTTTTCAGTGTGCCCGACCCAGGGATTCAATAGATACTTGCTGCTTTTCACTTTCCTTCCCATACCTCAGGATCTTTAGTCAGGAA
The DNA here is from genome assembly GCF_000696425.1 of Galeopterus variegatus. Classification (NCBI taxonomy): domain Eukaryota; kingdom Metazoa; phylum Chordata; class Mammalia; order Dermoptera; family Cynocephalidae; genus Galeopterus; species Galeopterus variegatus. The sequence continues at coordinate 461,198 of NW_007726801.1, forward strand.
AACTTGCTGGTGCTGGCAGTGGTCTTTATTCTGCTTTTCTAAGGAACCTCTTTTTACAGGCTCACTCATATTCCACAGGATCTTACTGGGTCATGGTATCACTGGTGGGGCTGTCATGCATTAGTATTCAACCTCGACACACTAGGAAACTGAGGCCAGAGCAGTGAAGAGTCAGTCTTGCATAGAGTACAGGTGTGGGTGCAGGGGGACAGAGCTACGGCTCTTCCCACCTTCTGTTCCCAGGCAATATGTACAAAAGCCCCAGAACACTCCAGAAGGTGAGTGGAGCTGTGCTGGGCTGCACTGCCCAGTAGAACTCTAAGTACAGGGGTTCCTATGAGGCCATCAGCCACTTCCCCCATCCCCCAGACCCACAAGGAAGCTCCCCCTAGACCCCAAAGGAAGCTCCTGAGTCACCTGGCCGCCTTGCAGCCACAGTGCTTCTCTGAGCCCATCCCGGAGGGTATTTCCTTCTTTTCCAAGGCAAGCAAGGCCACAATGCCCTCAGCTCCAGTGTTTAGTGTTCTGTTAGGAAGTTGTTTCTTAGGTTTCCCTGAGAAAGTTCGCAGCTTGTCACCGTGAGCTACTTATAAACAACAACAAAAATCACGAGAGAGACCAGTACAATCCTGATGAGTTCCACAGAACCTCAAAGCATTTTTAAGTCATTAAGTGGCTTTTTAAAAAATAGGTTGATTTCCCAAGGTACAGTTTAGAGTCCTTCTTTCCCTTTGACATCACCAAAACTTGAGACCCACCTCTGTTTTCAGGCATGACGTTCTGACCCCAAATAGGATCCTATTGTTGCACTTTTTGTCTGGGACTGCTCCCGACCTGCCTTGGAAGCATTTCAGTTCAGATAAGCAACTGCTGGAAGTATTTGAAAACATAGACCTTCACACTAGTGACAGCACAAACTAGGGGTGGGCCTACATGTGCACCCACAGGCCCTGGAATCAGGCAGGAGGCCTTTGTGACAGGGAATCCCAGGGCTCCAGGGATCCAGAGTGTGCCCTGGAAGAGGTCGGGTGCTCAGCCTGTGAATGGGCACACCCTTGACCTGGAGACTCCTCTCCCCTTGGGGAGAGGTGTGGCTGGGACCTTGACATTGTGAGGTCCAGGGCTGGAGCCCCTGTTGCCGTGTCCTAAGGCAGTGCTAAAAACGTGGGCAACAAAGGCAACCTGAAATGTTTCCTTTTTATACAGATAATGGCGGCTGGTTGCTTTGCAGCACACTCTGCTCTCCTTTCTTTCTCTCTTCAGCCTTTATCTTGTACATATGGTTGCTTCATAAAGCACAGTTGATGAAACTGACCCATTTCCTGTTGCTTGCTAAGGCAGCTCAGTAACCAGTATGTTCCTCCCACTAGTGAAACTTCACAGAGAACCTAGAAAATCTGATAGCTGTTCTGCTTGTGGGTTTCAGCCATTGACGTCCATGGCTTCTCCTACCTGCCAGCCTTCCTTGATGGCATTTCTCCTCCACTTCCACTCCTTATTATTTCCCACCTGTCTACCCACACCTACCTATTTATTCTTTTGACTTTGTGTGTTTTTTCCTCGGGTGTGTGTTTTCCGTGTTATTCTTATAGATGTGAGGGTCTAAGTGGTCATACACGTGGAACTCTCTTTGGGGTGTGTTTGTGTAGGGGACTGTTCTGGAGAAGTGGGTTTTTTTTTTTTAACTCTTTGACCTTAAGTCACCTAGAAGGCTTGTTAAAAGAGGTTGCTGAGCTCCACTCCCAGAGTTTCTAAGTCAGTAGGTCTGTGGTGGGGCTCAAGAATTAGTATTTCCAGTTGAGAGCCATTATTTTGGAGGAATGCATTCAGAATGAAAAATCAGTAAACATTTAAAATCAGATGCCGGTTGTTTCGATTAAAGCTTTTCTTGGATGAGTGAGAGTCAGACCTGGCATTAGCATTATTTTCAGCTCTACTGCCTTTTGTGGCCTGGACTTTCAGAAGCCATAGGAAATGCAGATGAAGCTTCCCTGTCTTTTCATCAGCCTTTCTGTCTTCTGTCTTCTCCAGGGCAGGTCAGTAAGCGCCAGAGCTACCTTCTTTTGTTCTTCCAGAGCCAGCTAGTCTGCAGGTCATCCAGTTTGGCAGAACAGAATGCGCAGATATCATTCTCACAGTAATAATATATTATTATTAAATACCATTTAAGAACTCTATGATTTTCTCCATTTACAGAAGAGGAAGCTGAGGCATAGAGATATTAAATAACAACCCAAGGTCTCATAACCAGTAATTGGTAGATCCAGAGTCCACCTGACGCCAGAGCATGCTCTTGTCTTTACTGGCAGGCTGTCCTGCTCCTCACAGGGGAGTTAGAGTGGTCCACATAGCATGCAAGACTAACCAAGCTGGAGACTGATGTGCTAGAGTGTTAATATCCCAAACACAAATTTTCTGGATGCACTGCTGTCCCATTTGCCTCCTCTTCATCAGACAGGGAGGGTCACATGAGGTGGTAAGTATGGAGCACTTGGTCCAGAGGCTGGCATGGAGGAGGCGTGTGGTGAAGGGCAACCAAGTCATGATGAACCCCCTTGAGCAGCAAAACAGATAAAATTCCTGAGAATAAGCTTACTGGGACTTCTAAGAAAAAATATTATAAAAAGATGATCACAACAGCTCATACTTGTCAAGTACTTGCTAGTGCCAGTTCTGTTCCTAGGTTTTACACATGAATTTGCTGAATCCTGTAGTAACATCACCAGGTAGGTTCCACTTCCACCGGGTTGGTTCCACTCCCACCACATTATACACAGGCACGGGAAGGAGTGGCAGCCTGTAAGCACAGAGCTCGGATCCACCCAGGTAGTCTGGATCCAGAGCTCCAACTCCCAACCACTGATTAGACAAATGGGAATGGGACAGTATTGGCCATTTGAAAAATCTCAAAGGGTATCGTCACCTCACGTCATTACACCAACATAAATTCTAGGTGATTAAAATGCAAAAGTCAACAAAAACCTATTGAGTACATTTGGTCTGCCAGGGATATTCTAGGCACTGAGTGTGCAGTGAATGAAATGGATAAAAACCCTGCCCTGAAGCAGCTTGCCTTTTAGTAGAAAAAGGCAAATAACCCACTTTTTTAAAAGCTTGAAGGAAATAGAAATGAATATTTATTAAACCTCTGGTTGGGTTGAAATTTCTAAGATTAGAATCTATAGATGAAATCACAGGGGAAAATACTAGTTTTGTCAGTGTAAACATTCCCCAAATATTAAGGTTATTTCCAGTTTTACTTTAATGAATTATTTCCCAATGTAATTCTATGTAACATTAAGGTTTGTCAATTTTAGGATAGGTTCTCCAAAGTAGATTGACGAGGGTTAAGAGGTTTGAACATTTATCGGGTTCTAGATATATACCACCAGATTAATTTCCTCCCCCAGATACTTTTATATTAAACAGATCAATCCATTTAGATAAAGATTTAAATTAACCCCTCCTCTTTTGTTCAGGAAATAACAAAGTTCCTCACTTCTCTCAGGCCTGGATCCTGCTGTTATTCTACCCCCTCTCCTCGGGTGGCATATCATTCCCAGGCTTTTGACATCATCTCTATATGTCAGTGACTCCAAAGTTATATCTTTACCTGGACTTCTTTTTTTGTTATTCTACCCCCTCTCCTCGGGTGGCATATCATTCCCAGGCATTTGACATCATCTCTATATGTCAGTGACTCCAAAGTTATATCTTTACCTGGACTTCTTTTTTGACCTCCAAAGTCATAGAGAATAATCTACTTGACATCTCTATTTGGATGTCTCCTAGGCATCTCAACTTTAACATGTCCAAAGAAAAACTCTACGTCAACTCCCTGAAATATACTCCTGCTCCAGAATTCTTTATTTCCATAAATAGCACCTTCTTTTGCCCAGTAGTTCACATCAGAAACTGGGGAGTCATCCTCAACTTTGTGTTAATTTGCATTTAATCTATTACCAAGTTTTATTGGTTTTTGCCTCCCAGTATAGCCATTCTGGTTATTCGCCAAAGTTGAGTTCCGTAAAGTCACCGGGAACACGGAATTAGTAAATACTGACTCATTTCTTCTAAGGGAGATACAGGGTTAGGTTCCAGTAAGTCTCTGGTCGTATTTTTATCAGCTGATCAATACATAGTATCAGTTACATTGGTGTAGTGATGTTGAATGTTGGTGGATATTGTATGTTGACGTAACATTACATACACTGTTGTTAATGATGTTTAATGTGTGTTCCTGTTCATAGACATTTTAATATTTATTGCTGATTCATTAACACTGAACTTAGGGCCAGCAGCATCATAACTCATGCCTGAATGAACTTATCTAACACATGAATTTTCTCCTAAGGCATATCACAGCCTTGTGCTTAGGAACTCTAAACAGCACTTCAGCACCATGGTTGGGGGACACTTTAAACAGCAAAATCACGAAACAAAAACCACGAAAATGCAAAAAATGTGGCACTAACTAGACTGTTTAAAGGATGCCTGTTTATAGAATATGAGCCAAAACCAGAAGGCAGAGCATCGCCTCATCAGACCTCCACTGGAAATGTGTGAGTTGGGCAGTCCAACTTTTTTGCAGCTCTGCACATGCCCAGGAATGCCTGAAAGTGCCCTGAATATTGATTTTGAGGTTGCAAACAAACTTTAGTGAGTAGGTAAACTCACAAAGATAATCTGTGAATAATGAAGATGGATGAACCTATCCATTTCTTTCTCCACCGCCATCCCTAGTCTGGGGGTTGGCAAACTTCTGGGAAGGTCCAGATAGTACATATTTTAGGCTTTGCAGGCCATATGGTTTTTGTGGCAACTACTCACTCCAGAGTTGTAATGTGAAAGCAGCATAGACAATACGTAAGTGAGTAGGTAGGGCTGTGTTCCAGTAAAACTTTATTTCCAAAAACAGACGTTGGGCTGAATTTGGCTCCCAGCCTGCAGTCTGGATCCTTGGCGCCTAGTTTAAATTGCCTGCATGTCTCTTCCGGACTGGTCTCCTGACTTGCTCCCCACGCCCACTCTTGACCCTCTCCAGCTGATTTCCCATCATGATATTAAGTGTAAATTTGATGTTATCACTCCCTAACTTCAGATGTCCAACTGCTTCCCATCACACTTCGAATAAAATCCCAAATTCTCAATAACATGGCTCACAGCACAGTCCGTGCTTATTTCTCCAATCTCATTTGAAGCCATCCTCCCCTGTCTTTGCCCCATCCTGACCTCCTTCAGTTCTGTGACTGTTCCCAGCTGTTTCCTGCTTTGGCTCCCTTTCGTACACACAGTCTTCCCTCCTGGAATGCTCCTCTGCCTGGCAGCCTGGCCAACTCCTACTCACACTGTAGTCACACCCGCAGGGCCACTTCCTTGACCCTCCAGTGTAAACCAGATTCCCCTCTTCTGATCTCAAACGTACACAGTCTTCCCTCCTGGAATGCTCCTCTGCCTGGCAGCCTGGCCAACTCCTACTCACACTGTAGTCGCACCCGCAGGGCCACTTCCTTGACCCTCCAGTGTAAACCAGATTCCCCTCTTCTGATCTCAAAGCACCCTGTCTCTTTTTCTTCACAACACTTAACAATTTTCAGGTGCCCATTTGTTTGGGTGTATTTTGTTTTCCATCTGCCTCCCCCATTAGACTGCAAGCTCAATAAAGATAGGAGTGTGTCTGTGGTTGTTTCTGTGTTCTTCATGGTGTCGCCATCACACACTTCCTAAAATTTGCTAGAATGAATGATGGCATAACATAGTTTTCATACAGATTTTTGTATGAAGCTGCAATAAAGTCACCCTTTTAGAGTGCATAGTACACCTTCTAAAATTGACAGTGATGATTAAAAACAAAAGTCATCTTGATAAATGAGTTTGTAAATGGGTATGAATATGTGTCTTTATGTCAAAAGGTGATTCTGAGACAGATGTTCTGCCAACAGTTACAGTCATGTGCCGCATAATGACGTTTTGGTCAACGCTGGACCACATATGCAACAGCGGTCCCATAAAATTATAATACCGTATTTTTACAGTACCTGTTCTATGTTTAGATGCACAAATACTTACCATTGTTACAATTGCCTCCTGTATTCAGTGCAGTAACATGCTATACAGGTTTATAGCCTAGGAGCCATAGGCAGTGCCATAAAGCATAGGTGTGTAGTAGGCTATACCATCTAGGTTTGTGTAAGTACATTCTATGTATGATGTTTGCGCAACGACAAAATCACCAAACACACTTTTTGGAATGGGTACCCATCATTAAGCGACACATGACTGTACATCTAGTCCAGAGTTTTCTCCCTGAGACTTCAGTGCTATGTTAAATCCTGCTAGTCTCCCTTTCCTCTTAGAGCTTTTTGGAACTTTGCTGGTGACGTTTTCATACAGGGAAGTGAAGTGGGGGTGGGGGGTGTGTGCTCAAGGAGGCATTTCAGCACCCCTTTTAAAAATTGACTTTGGGGCTGGCTGGCTAGCTTAGTCAGAGTGTGGTACTGTAACACCTTCAGATCCCCATACTGGCCAGCTGCCAAAAAAAAAAAAAAAAATTGACTTTGCTGTCATTTATTCTCAAACCATCACCCTATTCCTCTCAGAATTTAACTGGTATTGTTTTTTTTTTCCATAGCATCGCTACCATCCGGGGAAGAAATCTTTGATTTCTCAGAGAATCACCTAAGCAATGAAGTACCAACTTGGAGATTGTTCCTAAGTCATTGCAAGAATTCTGCTTTCCATTGATAGACAAGTCTCTTAACATATTTTAGAAAGATAACATCATTTCTTAGATGGCCTTTTGTAGATTAGCCTTACTTAACTTCTTTTTTAAAATGTACTTAGTGTAGAAATACCATTTGTGCATTATAGAAAATTAGAAAATAAAGGCAAGCAAAACACATCTCACACACACTCACACTCATATTCACACTCTTGTTCTCTCTCCAGAGATTACCACTGTTATACCTTCCAGGTCTTTTTCTATGCATAGATATGTGCAAGAAAAAAATTTTTTTTTTACCAAAATGATTACTGTTTTGCAATCTGCCTTTTCCCATTAACAATTTCCAACTTTATATTTCAGTAAAGTTCGTCTCATTTAATACTTGTTCATATTCAAATTTCCATAATCGGCCCTCAAATGTCTTTTGAAGCTGGTTTGTTGAAATGAGTATCTAATCGAGGACCATGCCCTTTGTCTGGTTGTAACTTCCTTTTAGTCTCTTAATCCAGCACAGTCTCTTACTGAAGAAATGGGCCAGTTGCCGGTGGAACCTCTCACATTCTGTATGTGTGGGGTTGCTTCCTTGTGGTGGGGTTAAGCTTATTTCTCTTGTCTCCTGATTTCCTGTATCTAAAGGCTTGCTGGATTCAAGTTCATTGTTTTTGGGTAGAATGCACCAGAGCTGATTCTATGTACTTCACTCTCTGTTACTGAAAAGGCCTACTCTTGGTGATGCTAAGATTGACCACTGGATTAAGGCTGTGACAGCCTGAACCCTCCATCGTCCAGTTACATTTTACCCTTTGAGACCAGAAAGTGATCTATGTGGTGTTACTTTGGAATACAGACCATTTACTTAACGGTTTTAGCACGAAATGATCATTTTTGCCAGAACCCATAATTTCATTAGGTTTTGTGAAATGTTTTTCTAATTCTTTCTTTTCTTCAATAGAGCAGAGCTTTCTCTCATCAGTTGGAGCCATCTGGTTACCTTGACATATAGTTCCAACTGCAAAGGTAGTATCTTTGCTAATAGTTTCCCTTTGATTATTAATTTTCATAGTGAGGTGTTGTTTAATAACCATTTCAAATAGTGACAAATGAGTTTTTTCTTTTTCTTTTTTACATTTTACATTCGTGGATTTTTATTGATTGGGTATGTTTTAATCACAGATCTTTTGTTACAACTTTAAGCAGCAGAACCCCTTCAGCTAGCTCCTGTGACCTTTTGACAGGACTTCCATAATCTTGAAAAGTTTTCTTGCTTCAGGCTTATCTTGTACTTTTCAGTGGTATTGAACAGTGGTATCAATGATATTAGATGATGGTATTAGAGAACACAATCTGGGCATCATTATTACTGCAGAGGTGGCATGTTTCTAGGGTATTTCAATGGACAGAGCTAGAAAATACACACTTGAAAATTAAGAGTTCAGGTTGACATGTTCTGGTTAGTTTTCACATCCTTGTGCTTTTACTTACTTTCCTCAATTTTATAATTGTTACTCCTTTTTCTTATACCATAAATATTTATTTCTTCTTTAACCTATAAATATGACTACAGAGGAAAAGCTTAACTCTTCTTTGTAATTTTTGTTTTGTGCTTAAAATGCATCCCACTCAGGATATGTCTTTAAAATATTGTGTTCTAAAGTCCCTGGAAATAATTCTTCCTTGGAGTGACTATGCCACCAGTTTGACATTTGGTTCAGTTTCTTTTCAGTTTAAGATATTTTTATTTTTATTCTTTTATTTTATTTATTTATTTTTTTTAATAAAGAAAATGAAATTTATTGCCTACAGTTTCTGTGGCTGGGAAGCCCAAAGTATTTATTTTTTTAATAAAGAAAATGAAATTTATTGCCTACAGTTTCTGTGGCTGGGAAGCCCAAAGTCCATCTGGTGGTGGCAACAGTGAACCAGGGGTCTCACATTGCAAGATAGTGGAAGCAGAGAGAGCAGAGAGAGACCAAGAGATGCTCCTCTTCTTTTAAAGCCCTCAGAATCACACTCATCACCATCACCATTTTTAATCCATTCACTACTGCATGATCCTACAAGCCAATCACCTCTTCAAGTCTCCACCTTTCAATTACCATAATAGGATCCATTTTTAATCCATTCACTATTGCATGATCCTACAAGCCAATCACCTCTTCAAGTCTCCACCTTTCAATTACCATAATAGGATTTTCCACCCTCTTAACAGTCACAGAGGGGGCTAAATTTCTAATACATAAAACTTGGAGACACAATTCAAGTTTCAGGGAGTTTTGGGGGGACATAATTCAGTCCACTACATTCGACCCCTGACCCCCAAAACTCATGTCTTTTCACATGAAAATACATTCATTTCATCACCAAAGTCTTAACTTGCTTCAACTCCAGAGTCCGAAGTTCAAAGTCCCATCTGTGAAATCAGTACAAGTTATCCACTTCCAAGATACAATGGTGGGACAAACAGGGTACATATTCCCATTCCAAAAGGGAGAAATAAGCCAAAAGAAAGGAGAAACAGGTCCCAAACAACTCCTAAACCCAGCAGGGCAGGCATTAAATCTCAAAGCTGGCAAATCATGTACCTTGATTCCATGTTTGACCTCCTCTGCACGCTGGTATGGGGGTTGGATCAGCAAGTCCTTGGGCAGCTCTGCTCCTATGGCTTTCCTGGTCTCAGGTCACACTTAACCTCTCCCAGGCTGTTGTTCCACTCTGGTAGCTCCACAGGTGTGGGGGCTCCATGGCGGCCCTATTCTCATGGCTCCACTAGACATGGCACTGTTGGGGTTTCTCTGCTGCAACTCTGACCCCACATTTCTGCTCAGCATTGCACTAGTGAAGGCTGTCTGCAGTGACTCTCCCCTGTGACAGATCTCTTCCTGTGCCTGCAGACTTTTCCATACATCCTTTGAAATCGAGGTGAAGGCTCCCAAGCCTTCATAGATCTGGCAGTCTGTGAGCCTATAGACCAAACACCACATGGATGCCATCAAGGCTTCTGGCTTGTATCTCCCAAAGCTACATTACTAGCCACAACTGGGGCCAGTTTACCCACAGCTGGAGCAGCCAAAGCAGCTGAGGTGCTGGTACTGGAAGCAGCTTCCCAAGGTGGTCCTGGGCAGTGAGCCTGTGGAGGGCTTCTCGAGCTTGTTCCCCAAGACCATTTTGTCTCCCTAGGTCTTTGGGCCTGAAATGGAAGGATTGGCCCCAGAGGCTTCTGCAATTTCTTCAGGGCCTTTTTCTCCTTCTCTTGATCATCCCTTTCCTTTGTACTAATCTTCTTAGCACCACTGGATTTTTCTTCTGAAAATGTTCCCTGCTTCTCTACTACATGGCCAGGCTGCAAATTTTCCAAATCTTTGCATTCTGCTTCCCTTTAAATTTTGGTGTTACATCATGCCTTTGCCACCATAACTCAAAGTTGGCTGTTAGAAGTAACCATGCAGCTTCCTTAATGCTTTGCTGCTTAGAAATTTCTTCTGGCAGGTAGTGTGGTTCACAACTCTTAAGTTCCAACTTCCACAAAGTCCTAGCGCAAGGACACAATGCAGCCAAGTTTATTGCCAATTCACAGCAAAGGTGATCTTTGCCCCAGTTTCCAACAAACTCCTTCTTCTGTCCATATTTCTATCAGCATTCTGCTCACCACCATGTAACCAGTCTCCAAGACATCCCAAACTTTCCCTCATCTTTTTGTCTTCCGAGTCCTCCAAACTCCTCCAACCTTTGCCTGACACCCAGTTTCCAAAGCTGCTCCACATTTTCAAGTATTTAGTATGAGCAGCCCCCTACTCTCAGTACCAATTTTCTGTATTAGTCTGTTTGTGTTGCTATAACAGAATACCTGAGACTGGGTGATTTATAAAGAAAATGAAACTTATTGCTTACAGTTTCTGAGGCTGGGAAGTCTAAAGTCCATCTGGTGGTGGTGACAGTGACCCAGGGGTCTCACATTGCAAGATGGTGGAAGCAGAGAGAGCAGAGAGGTCAGTTTAAGATATTTTTAAATTGAGCTCTTTAAAGATAGGTAATGTATTTATGTGACTGAAAGATCAAAACTGTATGTTAAATCTAGATGATGGATATATGCAAATTTGTTAAATTAATCTCTCTATATTTCTTTGTGTTGGGAAGTTTAAGTAATTAATTGAACAAACAGTATAGAGAGGTATGCACAGTAGAGTCTTGCCCTCTTTACTTTGTTCCCTTACAGATAACCATTTTTATTAGTATCTTCCTTAAACCTTTGAGTTTTTCATTTTACAGATTTAGAGGTGTGTGTGTGTGGGGGGGGGGTGTATTCTCATTCTCTTATACAAAAGGTAACAAACCATATGTATTGTCCTACCTCTTAACTTTTTTCTCTTAATAATACATTCAGGAACTCTTTCCATATTAGACATAGAGATTATCTTCAGACTTTTTTATAGCTACAACGTGCTCCATTTTGTTGATGTACCGTGGTATATGGAACAACATAATCTTGGATCATACCTAGTCCTCTGCTATTTACAAATCATCTGTAATAGACAACCTTGCATACACATCATTTCATCCTTGTGCAGGTGCATCTGTAAGGTAGAATCCTAGAAGTGGGATTGTATGGTCAAAGGATAAGTACTATAATCTTTAAAAGACATTGACATAATTCTTCCTGAAGGGTTGATACCATATTTCACTAGCACAAGCAATATATGAAAGAACCTGTTTCTCTAGAATGTTGCCTGTAGAATCTGTTGTCAAACTTTTGGATTTTTGCTGGTAGGTGAGAGCTGCTATTTCTTTTTTTTTTTTCCTTTTTGTCTTTTTTACTGACCGGTAACGGGATCGCAACCCTTGGTGTCGCGCCCACACCACGCTCAGCCAGTGAGCGGGAACCGGTCTCCACATGGGATCCGAACCCTCGTCGGGAGCACCGCCGCGCTCCCAAGCAGCGCACTCTCCAGTGCGCCACCAGGCCGGCCCTTCTTTTTTAAAAAAATAAATTTTATTGCATATCTTTAAGGTATACAACATTCTTCTTTATTTCTAAGAGCTCTTTATATGTTGCTTTTGATATGAGTTGCAAATTTTGTTTTCCAGTTGGTCATGTATGTTTTGATTCACTTGTGGTATTTTGCCTTTTGAAATTTTCTTTAATTTTATGTAGTCAGATTTATCTTTTGTTTTGAAATGGCTAGTGTATTTTGAGTCAGAGTTAGAAAAACTTTTCCTATCTCATGTTTTTAAGTTCCTTTGGGTACTTTTGTAATTTAATTTTTTTTCGTTTACATCTTTGCTCATTTGGTGTTTATACTAGGGTATGTTCTGAGGTTTGGACAGTGTCTACTCTATCATATACTAAATTCCTATAGGTTCAGGGGTCTATTTCTGGCCTCTATATCTTTCCATTAGTTGGTCTGTTGTTAATTATTAAAGTTTATATTATCGTTTAATATCTGAAAGGACTATTTTTTCCTCATTGCTCTTCCTCTTCAGAATTTTCCTGGCTATTCTCCATATTTGTTTTTCCATATGAACTTTAGAATCAACATGTCTTATTCCAGAAAAAAACCTGTTGGTATTTCCATCGAGATCACATTAAATTTATAAATTACTTAGGGGGAATTAACACCTTTATGAAGTTGAATCTTCCTATCTAAGATCACGGTTTTTTACCATGTGCTCTTCTTTTTGTATACTTTAGTAATGTTTAAAAGCTTTCTGTATATAGGTTATATATATATTTTAAGTTAATTCTTGTGAATGTCTTTTATTATTATCTTCCAACTGCTTGTTTGGAAGCAGTTGGAACATATGAAGACTTATTTTCCATATGTATTTTTGACATCTTTTTTGAGATATAATTCACATAATTTATCCATTTAAAGTGTTCATTTTAGTGATTTTTAGGATATTCACAGTTGTGCAACCATCTTTATTGTCTAATTTTTCAACATTTTCAACACCCTAGAAAGAAACCTTGTATCCATTAACAGTCAGTCCCCATTCCCATCCTCCCCCATCACCTAGAAATCATTAGTCTACTTTCTATTCTAGACATTCCATATAAATAGAATTATACAATATATGGTCTTTTGCAACTGGCTTCTTTCATTTAGTATGTTTTCAAGGTTTGTGCACATTGTAGCGTGTTTCTGTCTTTTTTTGGATAGCCATCATCATGAGTATGAAGCAGCACCTCGTTGTGGCTTTGATTTGCTGATTTCCACATGTATTTAGTTCTCATTTGCCATCCACTTCAGTGAGATTTCATGAGGGCGAAGAGTGGGTTTTCAATTCTAAATCCCCCATACCTACCATAATGTCTGGCAAATATTTGGTAGTCAATAAATGCTTATTGATTGAATGATTAGATCTATTATATTTGTAGTCTACCTCTGTTTTATAAAGTTAAAAAGGAGGTTAGCACATATAAATTAATTTTTATTTTACCCTAAGCAAAACAGAATTAGAGGGTTGGTTTTTTTCCCTCTGGGAAAGTTATGTGTTACATCCCACAGCCTAGTAAAAGCAATTTTGTATGATATATGGTTTGTGATGATCAGCATTACTTTTTCTTACATTAAAATGAATGACTGAGAGTTGCTGGTAAGAGTCTCATTACATTTTCAGGAGGATGATTTTTAGCTGTAGATTCTATTGTTACTGGAGACTACTTGGTAACATATATAAGATAAAGATGAGAAATTAGGTAACGGTATTATTGTTCTGGGCCTCAAACTAGGGAGTTTGAATGAGATCGATCAGCTCATATATATTTAACAAGTGCTAAGTTTACCAAGGGCTGTGTTCCAAAATTTCTTTTGTAAGATGGTTGTGTGGACACAGATCATAGTTAACAACAGAAAAAAGTGATATTAATTAAGATGAGGGTCTCAAGCTAGCATTAAAGAATATGTGAGAGAGCTAGCCGATGTGTGTATGGGCAAGGGGCATATGGCAACTCTCTGTACCTTCCACTCAATTTACTGTGAATGTAAAACTGCTCCAAAAAATAAAGTCTGCTAAAAAAATTTAAAAAGAGAGAAAGAGCATAGCTGAAATACATATATTTTGTAGAAAAGGGGAAATAATTAAATGTCAGAAAAATAATATTGAAAAAGAAATCATTATTTCTCTTTAATGTCAGTGTCTGAAGAAAGATATTTTAATTAGGTCTGTGTGTGTGTGTGTTTGCAGGAGACTTTTGGACACTGTCCAAGGATTTAGAGATTGACAATATTGGATTTTTATATTGCCCCAATTTTGTTTCTAAATATGTGGCTTTTAACATGATTATTACCCTTATATTATTAGGCATGTTTGGGTTGGGTAGAAAACAGAGAGAGAGAGAGAGATTAATTGACTGATTTATTCATTCATTGGTTCAGTGAGACAGATTGATTTCCCTAAAGCACCTGGGCCTGAGAGACAGGAAAGGTAGAATATTTTTCAAAAGAATATGCATGTACTGTAAGAAAACATTTGTCTGCAAGGGTTTAATTGAGAATTCAGCTGTGTGAGATAGAAGCAATTTCTGAAGGGCAGATGGATAAAAAGAAGGTGACTGTGGGTCCCACCTGAGCCAATGGTTCAAAAGCCACCGGGAGCAGATTTCATCAACCATGAGGAGGGATTTCATCAACTATAAGGAGGGACGTGATGCTGAAATGTCTCCACAAATAGACAGCCCTGGGGACAGGGATTTCTTTGGTACTGGAGGGACTGAAGATGGCACCTTTTCATGGCACTGCTGGAGCGTAGGGTTTTCCATAAGATGGACGGTTGGACTAGGTAACCTTTACGGTTTCTTCTGGGAGAGTGTTCAATAGTTCTGAGAATGTTTACAGTTTTCTTGATGTGAAAGAAAAGAAGAAGTGGGGGAAAGTCGGGGGAACTTGTTTCTCTTAGAGAAGATAGGATGGTAGAAAACCAATTATTTTTGTTTTATGGACTGTTTATTAGTAGATTATTGGTTAGGAAGCTTTTAGCTTCAAGGAACAGAAACCAAACTCAAAGTGCTTAATCAAAAAGGAAAACTCTGTGTCTCATTAACTAGAAGTTCTGAAATTGTCAGCTCTAGGGTTGTATATAAAGAAGCAAGCTTCTTTCCATATTTCTGTCCCACTGTCCATGCTGTGCTGGTCAGATGGCTGCCACAGTTTCAGGTATCACATCCAAACTCAACAAAAGAGATCATCTCTTTTTGGTTAGCTCTTTTTAAGAGCAATAAAACCTTTCCTTGGAGCTTTCTGCAGACCTCCCTTCACATCTCATTGGCCAGGATGGTATCACATGCCAGTACCTAACTCAGTCATCAACAAGAGGAGTGGGATTGACCCCAGCTGAGTTAAACCACTCAGGATGTGTGTCTCCCTGTGCTGGAAATAAGGTCAGCTTCCCTAAGGGCCAGGTGTCTGAACAGAAAGGTCACCCAGCATGTGTTGTTGTTGCAGAGCATGTATGGAGATCGCTGTGCCTTGATTGTGTCATCTGTGTGCATCATCCTTGTTGTAGTCAAAGAACCATAGCCTTGCTGTGTGTCTTCAAGAAGCCACATCACCTCTCTGTTTCCTCCTTAGTGAAATGAGAGTATTGGGTAGCCCTTCTGGATCTGGAATTCCGTTGTTGTCTATGCCTGTTCTCCCTTTTCAGCTTACCTTCCACTTGCCCCAGAGGCTGCCATGTGCCAGAGGAAGTTTCCTATTGAGTCCTCTGCGGTGTATAGAAAGAAGAGGTGATGTTTCCCCAGGCCCTCAGCAGTTTGCTTCACTGATTTCACAAACCAGTTATCATTCAGAATTTAATTGTTAGACATTTTTAGATGATTTTATAAGAGAAGAATAGCTATAGATTTGATTAACGTACCACACACACTCGCTCTCTCACACACACTCACACAAACACACACATCGTAAGTTCATGTATGTGCCTGTACTGTGTGTACATCTATATTCGGACCTGGCGTTTGATGGAACCAGCTTCCTTGCTCTGTACACAGACCCCTTCCTACTAATTGTTTCAGCCCCGATATGATAGAATGTGTCTAAAGTATGTGGTTCTAGTTCTTTTCCTCATGGTCTCCCCAAAATGGTCCTGATAACCCCAATTCTATTCTCCACAAGTACAAAGTGAAGCTTGAGTGGACGTTTCCCTGACCCGAAGCTAGATGACATTTATTGAACTCCTTCTATTACAGGAGACTTAGATAAAATAACTATCATTCTTAGAATGGTTTTGGAGTTAAAGGGCAAGGACCTGATGTATAGTATTTCCTCTTTCCAGCCTTTCCACCTAGCCTGACTATTTAGCAGCTTTTCCCCCACTTTCTAAGGGTGTCTTTCAGGGAGAAGTAGACTCTGAGATAACCAGGCCTCTCTCCTAAACTGGAGCAGAGAGCAGCCTGGGGCCTTGGGCCCTTCCCCTCTTGCCTCTGTGTTCTACACCTGGCTCCCATGTGGCACCTGTCTTTGAAGTCAGGGGGAAGCCCAACAGGCAGGGCCGCTGCCCTCCTACTCTTTGGTTATGCAGTGCAACCTTTAGTCCAGGAAAAGTGCCAGTCTTCACTTCCAAGAATCCTGTCTCCCTAAATGGGGCAATCTGCTTTAAATGCCCTCTCCACTGGTATAATTAAAGGGACAGGTTCACCCTTTTAACTGCCGGTACTGTGCTAGATCAGGGTGGGTGGCAGGGTGTGGTGTTGGGGTGTGCACACATGTCTGCATATGTGCACAGAGATCCAATCCTTCAACCCTCAAAGTGGTCACTTTCAGAAGTTTCGAGAGTCATTATAGGAATGCAGAAGCTTTACTTTGCATTTTCTCTATTGTGTTCAACCTAGTCTGCATATGTGCACAGAGATCCAATCCTTCAACCCTCAAAGTGGTCACTTTCAGAAGTGTCGAGAGTCATTATAGGAATGCAGAAGCTTTACTTTGCATTTTCTCTATTGTGTTCAACCTAAATAAAAGGCAATCTGACTGCTGTGATGCACAAAGCTTTCTGTATCTTGCTGGAAAAAAATACACGCTGAGCTGAAAGATATTCTTTCTGTATGGTCCCAAGTAGGAATTTGCTCTACCACTCATAACATTTGGTGTCTTTCTCCATTAATATTTCCCTCTTCTTTTACTGCCAGCTTCAGGTGTATGCCATGGTGGTGTTCATCCTCAGAGAGTCAATGCTGGTCTCAATGAACGGTACGACATGCAGGAAGTCTGCTGTGGTTGCTCGTCCTCTCTGATTTCCAATTTAGCTGCCAGGCCAGCTCCTTTGAATGAGCTCCTTTGGAACCTGGGTTTTATTACCTGCCACTCAGCTTAAACCAGAGGCTTGTGTAGGGGCGTTCCTGGTACCACCACTGCCCTCTGTTCCATGGAAGCAGCTGCTGTTTGCAACCCCTTCACTTCCAGAAGTCAGTACCCCAGCAACGTGGGAGGCCCGCTGTAAGTAAAGCCCTGTGCTTAGGCGGTTCAGCCAAGAACAGAATAGAAAACACACCCATGCCCTTCTGAATCACTTTAAAGAGGGACAGATGCACACCTGTGCTCTCCTGGGCCTAGATAGAGACCACCCTCTTGTGAGACGTGCACTTGGAGGTGACTTCCTGGTAGTGGGGACAAACTTATGCTCATTTCTGCCTTGTCTGTCACCTAGGTCCCCTTTGTGATGAAATCTGATGTGCAAAAGTTCAGCCTATAGCAGTGGCATTGGACAAATGTGTCAAGTTAAGGAATTTTGAGCCTGGAAAGTCTGGCAAAGGAAAGCCCCTCACGGTTCAACAGGGCAGGTGTGGCCATCTATCTGCATGCTTTGGCAGATTGTTGTTTCGGGTTTTTTCTGCTATGAGAAAACAGTACTGACTCTTTGATAAAATATGGGTCAGCGAGAACAAGGATTTGCTTCATAGAGTTGACTTTGGAGAATCATGTCCTCAAAAGGAAAGAAGCCTCAAGATATGAGTACTGAGAGAATATTGGGTGTGGTGGTCCTAACTCCCAGAAGTTAGCTTTTGGGGCTTTCAGGAAGATTTTTATTTCCCAGCAGTTCAGAAGGGAGGTGATTTGGTGCAGATGGGAATGAGGTGAGCGAGAAAATCACACGCAGACACCTGAAGCAATGATGAGGCTTGAGACAGATTTTGCATGGCCAGCGAGGGCAGGCAGAGTCTGGCAGCTGGGGGTTACTAGAAGGCAAAAGAGCATTATTTTATTTTGCTTTGTGCAAGCTGGTTTGGAGAGCGGAGAAGAGCTCCATGATACATTACATTCTGGTGCTTTCAGGTCATATGGGTAGGTGTCTTCTATGCAGCAGGAGGGGGAAGACCCAGGGCGGTAGGTATCAATTGACGTCTGGGGGCCAGTGAGGCAGGAGACACAGCCAGCGGCTTGGCTTGCGTTTCAGTCCCTGTTCAACCAGAGGTGTGTCTGCGGGTCTGGGGTGGGCAGTGTGGTTGGAGAACGTTTAAAATAACTTCCAAGCACGTGAGCACATGCACATGCATACAGTCCTGGTGTCTCTGAGAGAAAATGCAGTTAGAAAGGGCCAGGTTGTTGGTGGCCTGAGAGCAGTTACAATTATATGTGGAAGGAATTTTTCCTAATCCAGAGAGTGTGCAAAGCATGCTCTTGTAAATCAGTAGCACACTTTTCTGTCCTGCTTTTCTCTCTCCTTCCCTCTCCTCTCCGTCCTCCCCTCCTCCCCGTCCTCCCCTCCTCCCTCTCCTCTCCTTCCTCCACTCTTCCCCTCCCCTCCTCCCTCTTCTCCCTCCCCTCCTCCCTCTTCTCCCTCCCTCTTCTTCCACCCTCCCTCCTCATCCTCCCTCCCTCTTTTCCTCCCTCCTTTTCTCCCTCCCTTCCTTTTTCCCTTCCTTCCTCCTTCCTTCCATCCTTCTTGTTCTTTTGTGGAAGAGCAAGAGCTATTTGTATACAGTGGGGGTATTTACATAGAATTTCTCAAACTGTTTACAGAGATTAACCTTTTAGCTGCTCCCTACCTTTGTGATTGGAGGAAGAATCTGGAAAGCTGCATCTCTGAGGAGTCTTCTGCAGAGTGTTGTAGTTCTTACAGGGGACACCTGCTCCAGCCCTCGGTCATTTCTTATTTACTCTTAGTCTCTCAAAGTGTGCAGCTTAGTGCCTAGCATTTAATAATGGTAAAAATTAGTATGCGCCATTGGCCCAGAAGAAACCCATGTTTGTTCATTTGCCCATGCATGCATCCGTCCGTTCATCGTCTGTTCAGCTGTATATCCATCCATCCATCTGTGCATTCATCCATCCATGTATCCAAATAAACCGTTCATCAAATATGGAAACCTTTCCCTAAAGCCCCAGCTGTTCTCTGCTCCCTTCTTATAGACTAGAACTGGGTAACATGCTCAGCCTGTATCCATTTCTCCAAGGCATAGGAAGTGATTGGCTTTGACTAACCAGGATTGGTTCTGAGTCACAAAGGGTAAGGGGAAGGTGGTGGATGGTGGTGGGGAGGATGGCAGAGAAGAGGGAATGGCTTTAGGAAGGTGCTTATAGTGTCTACTTCAACATGTCAACTTTTTAACGTTTTACTCTGATTATATAGTGTTTTTTTTTTTAACTGTAGCATTCTCTAAATTTGGCTCTTTCCTATGGTAATTATTTTAATTGAGTTCTGTTCAATTAATTATTTATACCTCATCTTGTTCTACAAATTTCAATTTGTTTTACAGTATAAATACATACGCTATAATACACAATATGATACAAAATGAATTTGGGAACAGGATCAGGATAAATACAAATAAATATGGAAGTTCCAAGTCAGGAGGAAAATGAATCACAGCTATGTGGACAGTAAGGCCCTCACATTGCTGCTCAGCCGGGCCTTGTCTCTGAGCCTCATAGCATCCATGAGAAAGGGGAAATGTCACTGCAGTTATTCTTGCTGTTAGAGAAGGAAGCATACCAGGTCCTCAAGAAAAGGAAAGACTTTTTCAGTTCTGTTTGAATACATTTTGCATGTCGACTTATATCTAGGAAGCACTCAAGTGGTGTCATGAACAGGATATCCAGCATCCCCGCAGCAGATGAAAATCAGAGTCTTACAGCTCTTTCTCACAGCAATCCTCATTGGAAGCTCAAGGTATAACATCAAAATGCAACTCAGCAAGTGGAATTCTCCAAAAGGCCAAAATAACAGGTCTAGGTACATATACGTAGCTTTCTATGGGTGGGGTTCTGATGCAATGCTGGGACCCAAAACACCTAGCAGAGTTACTGGTCTACATGTCTACCAGACAGTCTTCGTGACCCTTACTCCCTTTAACTGTTGTGTGTGTTAATATACATATATATGAATAGGTGTATATATCTATAGTACTGTATGTATAGGAGGAGATAGTGTGAGATTACATTCTAATACCTACCATGCTGTGTGCTAGCTCACTGATTGGAGCTTTAGGAATCAACCTCGTAAAGTTGATATCTGTAGAAATTAAGGCCTCTACCTGAAACATTTGCAGAGGAGAGTTCTATTTTTGTAAATAGGATAATTGGGTGGAAAACTGTGCTAATATCTGTCTTTATTTAATCACTCCCAGGGACAAAGCCTGACTGTTAAAACCATGAGGCCATAACCAAGACACTGCCATCTATCTACCCAGGGGCGGTGTCATCACTATGCAGGCTAAGTATTTAAAAAGAGCACAGAAGTCAGAAGCTAGACTATTGGGTTCCATATTATTGTCTTGGATGAACAGAGGGTGAGGATGAGCAGGGAAACAGAGGCAAGTCAGTAGGGCAGAGTGGTCAGTGACATATCACCAGCTGCCAGGCGTGTTAGGTGGTAAGAGGTTATGGAGGAGAGTTTTGGGAAATGTCAAATGAGACAATGTGTCCTGACACAGGTGTTATTTATTCTAAGTGACTTTTGATGATCGTCTGTCCTTGTGAAGAATTTTAGGATTGGTCAGCCTGGACTGTTGTACAGATAATACCAGAGGAGGAGGTGGGGTGGGGAGCATTTGTAGAGCTCCTACTGTGTCCCCGCCACTGTTTCACCTGTTGACCTCCTTTGAGAGACAACGTCAGGAAATGGGTAGGAGTGTGGCTTTGTAATCAGAGAGACCTGGCTCTAGGCTTTAAGCCCGAGTTTCGTCATCCAAAAAAAAATGGGGACAATGGTGGGAGCTGTCATGAATACATGGTCAGCGCTCAGTAGATGCTAGTTATTATAATAATGGCCATCAATAGGTCTTTCTTAACATAATGTGAAGTAGATTACATACTCCCATTTTACAGATGGGTAAACTGAGTGGGAGCTGTCATGAATACATGGTCAGCGCTCAGTAGATGCTAGTTATTATGATAATGGCCATCAATTGGTCTTTCTTAACATAATGTGAAGTAGATTACATACTCCCATTTTACAGATGGGTAAACTGAGGCTTGCAGTGGTGAATTAGCTTGTCCAAGATCTTTCATCTAGTGAGTGTCAAAGCTAGGATTCAAGCCAGGTTTTCTAGCACTAAAGCCTGTTGGTTTTCTCTGTTCCGTACTGCCTGAATTTATAGATAACTCTCTTATATTTTGTAACTCAGACATGTGGGCTGTGAACGAAAGCTCCCTTCTGGGTTCATTTGTGTTTCCACACCAGGTTTTCTAGCACTAAAGCCTGTTGGTTTTCTCTGTTCCGTACTGCCTGAATTTATAGATAACTCTCATATCTTGTAACTCAGACATGTGGGCTGTGAACGAAAGCTCCCTTCTGGGTTCATTTGTGTTTCCACACTCGCCTAGTGAGCATACCTGTACAGGGAGGCAGTTCGACTAGATGAACTTGGAGGCACTTCCCAGCACTGTATCTGGGACTGGGACAGTTGTGACAGTTTTCCTTTCACACTCCAAGTCCAGGTTTTCATTTTTGTTTTCGGACTTTGTTAAATCTAGTATAATGGGCTTGAATTAACTTGCTGTATAATGGAAATAGCCTTATGTGGTATAAGCTTCTGCCTCGGGTCACCACCTGCTCCCACAAAGCTGAGTAGCCAGTAATTTCTAACAAATCTTTTCATATTAATAGAATAATAGAAGGCAGATGGCATGCCAGGAGGAGTGCTTTTTCTTTGAGGCTTTGACGGTCTGTTATGGGATGAATTGTGCACACCCCCACCCCCAATTCACATGTCAAAGGCCTAACCCCCAGTACTTCAGAATGTGACCTTATTTGGAAATAGGGTCATTGCAGATCTGATTAAGTTAAGGTGAAATCACAGCAGAGTAGGGTGGGCCTCTATTCCAATGACTGGTGTCCTCATAAAAAGGGGAAATTTGGACACAGACACACCCACAAGAAAAATAGTGTGTGAACATGTAGGCAGAACTAATAGGTCCACAGTCCAGGGAATGCCAAGATTTCCAGCAATCACCAGAGAGAAAGAAGCCTGGAACAGATTCTCCTCCATACCTCAGAGAGAACCAATCCTGTTGACACCTTGATCTTGACCTTCTGTCCTCCAGAACTGTGACCACCAGAGAGAAAGAAGCCTGGAACAGATTCTCCTCCATAGCCTCAGAGAGAACCAATCCTGTTGACACCTTGATCTTGACCTTCTGTCCTCCAGAACTGTGAGGCAATAAATTTCTGTCATTTATCCACCCAGTCTGTGGTACTGTGTTAATGGCAGCCCTAGCAAAGTAATACAGGGCCCGTGGAGAAATAGTGACTTACAAACTCCAGAGAAGAAATGAGTCCCTCACATACGCTAGTTCAAGTTTCCAATGGAGTGGGGGACTTTGGATGTAGGCCTGCAGATGCAGGAAGTAGAAAGAAGAAAAGCAATGCGGACCAGCAGACCAACTTGGAAGTGTCTGTTGTGTGAAGGACATGGCTCTGAGGTGACCTTTTACATCATTGGGTTTACTAGGGAAAGCGATTTTGTCTGTTAGTTTTGAAAATTTGTTCAAGACCACAAGGTTGACAGGTTTTGTTGTTGTTTTTTTAAGAAAAATTGGCCACCTGTAAGTATAAATTTCACCATCTAGATCAGCTCTGTCTAATAGAACTTTCTGAACTGCTGATAATGTTCTAGATCCACACTCTCTAATATGTTAGCCACTTGCCACATGTGACTATTAAGCATTCAAACTGGCTAGTGGGGCTGAGGAACTAAGTGTTTTGTTTTATTTTAGTTAATTTAAATTTAAATAGCCACTGTGGCTCATAGCCACTATGTTGGACAGTACAGATCTGGAACGTAAGAGCAGCAGTGGGGTAGGGATCAGAGGAGAAAACTGGGGTGCCTGGATTTTTGGTGAAGTTTGTGGGAAGTTTGGGGCTAACAGGTCATCCTGGGTTCACCAGTGCCCTTGTGTGTGGTCTTGTCTTCAGTTAAAGGCTCTGATGGGAGTAAAAGTAAAGTAACACAAGCAGAATTTTCTGGATGCTTTACTAAAAAGATGCTTAATAGGAGGACTGGAACGTATGACCAGAGGGTGCTGTTTTGGAAGACTGTGCGTGGGATATTTCAGAATCTAAAATGGAACCCCAGCCGGGCATTACTAGATGCCGTTTCACACTGAAGAAGAATGAGTCCCTGTGACTATTTTGGCCAGTCCCAGACAAACTAGTGTTGTCATTGTATCATCACTGGCTTTGGCTCAGTGACTGGTATAATTTAAAAATTTCTTCTTTTTCCAGCTTTATTTAGTTATTCTGAGTTCAGAGAGAAGCAAATGGTTTGCCAAGTCAAGTAATTTCAATAAATCTTGAGACAAGTGAGAGGTGCCACGTGGGGATGTTTCATGTCACAATGGTGCCTGCCTCTCCCCTGGCCACGTCACTCTGGCAGACTGGCCTCTGTGAACAGTGTGGGGGATGACGTGGAAGGAAGGATCAGATTTACCTGATTGAATGGTGAGGGTGGTGCGTGTTCAGCCAAAATTCCTGGGTTTTGGAGGGCAGGAATTTTAGTTTGAGAGGAGGTTAGCAAGAAGAAAGAGGTTGAGGGAAACCTGTTGGTCAAGTGTCAGCAGATTTGGTAGTTTGTACTGTGTGTGCGGCATCATGCTCGGGGACTTGGGAATATCAATAAGTAATAATAGCTAATGCTCACATAGATTGTGCTTACAATGTGTCAGGCATAGTTCTGAGCTTAATACTTTATATATATTAGCCCACGTAAGCATAAGCTCTCTTCTCCAAGAATTTATAAACTTGCTGCAGATAAGATTAAAATTTGAGGAAGCGTAGGATGAGCACTGTTAGAGAGGCACTCTTAGAGGTCCCGCAGCACCAGGGATGCTTGGTTGGATCTGGTCTTTGAAGAACGGTCTTGATTTGGATAGGTGGCAAGGGAGCTCAAGGTGGCTCCAGACGGGAGCACTAGACACGGTGGGAGGACAGTGGATGTCTAACTTGGTATGACCGGAACAAGTTACAGGTCACAGGTTTTTTCATTTGAGTGTAATTATTTGACTGTAGTAGTCGTCAGCAGATGGAGTGTTCAGAGGGACTACATGGGAAACAATGAATAATTCGCAGGTGCAGTTGGTAGCCCCAGCGTCTCGGTGTGCCCCTCTGTTCTAGCAGAATACACACACAGAGCGGCTCACGGCCCCATCTGCTCTGCTCTTCCTGGCTCGTGCTTTGCTTTGATAACCTCTCTGTCACCTGTTTACACGAGGCCATCCATCTTCTCCTTCTCTCTTTTTCTGTGTTTAAATAGTC
This sequence comes from Galeopterus variegatus, assembly GCF_000696425.1. NCBI lineage: Eukaryota > Metazoa > Chordata > Mammalia > Dermoptera > Cynocephalidae > Galeopterus > Galeopterus variegatus. The sequence goes on from NW_007726801.1 coordinate 485,607, forward strand.
ATGGCTGCTACTTGCTGTGGAGGACTTGACTGGTAGTGGGCAGGATTGGCCTCCCAATTCAGTAAACACTTCTTGAGTCCCCAGGACAGTGCTTGCAATGAGCAGGCAGAGGAAGAGGCAGATGCCAGCGTCAAGCGGACAAAGAGTCAGAGCCGGCAGGTCTCGGCCACCACCTGGAAGTTGGGGGTGAGGGGGACAGGATGTAGAAGGTAAGCCAGGGTACTTAGTTGGGCTGCCAGGGGAATGGGGATGCTAGTCATGGGAGAACTGGAAACAAAAGGAGGAGGAAGTGTTGTGGGATGGAGCAGTGGGGTAATGAGCTTGACTTGGGACTTTTTAAGTTTGAGACAGGACATCTCCCTGGAGACATTAAGCAGGCAATAAAAAGACCCCCAACTTAGAGTACCCAAGGCCCCCTAGTTACAGTGTAAATTCATCAGGCTTCAGCTTTCCTTCCCTTTCCTTCTCAAGTGGTTCCCCATAGAGTCACTTTAGATTGGGGGGGGGGAGTTTCTTCCTCTGTCTCCCTAGCCTTCATCCTCACACTTGAATGCTAAATCCAGAACTCCCTGTTCCTGCTAAGTAGTTCAAAAGCTCTGAGGGTTCTTTGGAACAGTCGCACCCTGGTGGGACTTTTCAGAGCACTCCCGGGGCTGGAAGAGAAATTTCAGGGCAACTGCAGAATAATGTGAGTTCTAACTGGCCTGAGTGATCTTCTAGCTGGGAGCTGGATGTGAGGCTGGCATGTTTGAAGGTTGGTGAATGCCTGTTGACCCGCGTGCCCCAGCAGGGTGAACTCCATCTACCTTTTTGATTCCCAACTAATTGCAGTGAACAATACACCGGCTTGTCTCCTGTAAAATGAGAGGGTGAGTGTGCCCGCCAGCCTTGCTGCTTTGGTGGGGCAGGTCAGTTCAGTGCCTTGAAGCTCTACTTATTCATCTATAAATTGAAGGGATTTGG
>NW_007726801.1:486802-489825 GCF_000696425.1 Galeopterus variegatus
GGGCAGGTCAGTTCAGTGCCTTGAAGCTCTACTTATTCATCTATAAATTGAAGGGATTTGGCGAGAGGCCCTGTGATGTGACTTTCAACACTAGCATTTTATGTCGGTCAGTGATCCTTTGTCCAGGGAGTGATCTTTTTTCCAGAGGAACCATTCTGCAGTTGCTGGTTAGCTTATCATCTTGGCAAGAAGCAGCGTGGTGAGGTGAACAGAATGTGGCCTCTTGACTCAGCAAACCTGGTTTAAATCCGCTTGCCATCCATCTCATGGATGGCATGGGACTCTTGGCAATGAGCTACTCCTCGCCAGTCCACAAGTTTCTCACCTGTACGATGGGCATGAAGATATACATTTAAAGTTCATTGGGTGATAATATCTATCAGGCATCTACTTTTGTGCCTATTTTTTAACAGCTTTATTGAAATAAAATTCACATACTACAAAGTTCGCCCTTTTGAAGTGTGCAATACATTGGCTTTTAGTCTACCCACAAAGTTGTGTGTCAGACATCACTAATTCCAGAACATTTTTATCACCCACAAAAGAAATCCCATCTCCATTAGCAGTCACTCCCCATTCACTTCTCTTACTCCCTGGCAACCACTAATCTACTTCCTATCTCTGTAGATTTGCCTGTCCTTGACATTTCATATAAATGGAATCATACAACATGTGGTCTTTTGTGTTTGGTTTCTTTTGCTTAGCATAATATTTTCATGTTTCATCCATGCTGTAGCATGAATCAGTACTTCCATGCTTTTTATTGCCCAATAATATTCCAGTTGTATGGATGTACCACAGTTTGCTTATCCATTAATCACTTGATGGAAACTTGGGTTGCTTCCACCTTTTGGCTGTTATGAATAATGCTGCTCTGAACATTTGTGTACAAGTTTTTATGTGTACATGTCTTCACTTCTCTTGGTATCTCACTGTGGTTTTGATTTGCATTTCCTTGATGACTAATGATGATGAGCATGTGCTTATTGGCCATTTGTATGTCTTCTTTGGAGAAATGTATATTCAAATGTTCATTTTAAAAATTTGGTTATTTGTCTTTTCATTGTTGAGTTGTAAGAGTTCTTTATATATTCTGGATATTGTGCCTGGCTTTTGAATAGACATGCAATCAGTGTGAGTTCCTCAACCCAGGTCTTGTCCAGAGCTCTGCTTAGCACAGGGACCTGAGCCATTCTGATCTTAGAGCCCAAATCTGGAACTTGGAACAGCAGGGGATCATGAGCTCTGACTGAATCCATAGGGACAGTGGCTATCACTAAGTCTTGGTTTTTTTTCCAAATGGAGGACTTGGGGGTGATTGTACAGCTTTCTTGCTGCATGATGTCCTCCGTCCTTTGCTGTGGGCATCTGGATGTTGAGGCTGGAGACCACAAGGAGATATATGTGAGGATGTTGGCTTCTTTCCACAGTGCCACTGCCAAAATGAGTAATGTATTTTCCAAGAGTAATCTGGCAATTGTAAGTCACATATAAAAATGTCCCAAGGAAAATCATATGTCTATTTTAAAGAGAAGGGAGTTTCATGGGAAACCCTCGAAGCTCTTTAGAGGGCCTGGACATTCTCCTCTCTTCTGGGAACTGTACTGCTGCCCCTTTGCCTTTGTGCCCCTTGTCCTCTTTCCCTACTCCTCCATCATGATGTGTACAGCCCTCCCTTTCTGCCGATTCAAATTCAACCCATCTCTCAAGGTCCAGCTGGGTCCCTGCTCCTCCCCTCAACTCTCAGAATCTCTGTGGTTAGAGCCTTTCCTGCACACCAGGGGTTGAGGTACCTACAAAGAAGTGAAGGCCTTGCCAGTCCCACCTGACATCCCCCAGAGAGCCATCTCCACCAATTGGGGAAACTGCTGAGCCACGGTTCTGCCCTAAAGACTCAGCTTTCCTCAGAAATGGATTTGATGAGCTGTGGATAGAGGTTATTGATTTCTCTTTTTATGTCAGTCAAGACAGTTTAAAATCTCTTTAGTGCCCAAGAAATTTGCTTTGGAGGACAAAGCCAGCCCATTTGCATTTGGGTGCTGTTTACTTATTTTAAAAGGATAGAAGATACCTCTAGATGCCAAGTCCTGTACGGAACAACTGTCTACACTGGAGTCATCTCTGGCTCCATTTGCTTCTCTCAACATTCTCATCTGCCTCTACTTGTCTGTCATTTTCTTGATTTCATAGAAAAGCACATTCTACCCTCAGAAAGTGTGCTGTCTAGTTGGAAGGATAAGATAAATCAGAAAATTACTTAGTGTTAGAGCTGGAAGATTCCTTGGGGATTATCCAATCCATTATTTTCCAGTCTCCTATCCCAACAAACAATATTAAATACTTTGTGTGGAAAAAAGAGTTTTCTTTTGATATATAAATTTAGGTCACAGAGTCTTTTATATGGCCCTCATAGAGAGTGTGCACTACTTATTAAAGGCTCTGAGAAGTCCTGCAATAAATTAGAAAACAGCTTACTTTGATTTATCCCATCATTTTTTAAACTGTTTGGATCTCAATTTTTTTTCTTCTTTTTTCATAATAGGTAGTAGCACCTCACAGGACACTAAGCACACTTTGAGAAGCATCATCTCCTTTAAAGACAAGGAAACCTCTGTTCCGAAATATTAAGTGACTTGCTCAAAGTTAACACAAAGCCAGACTTGAAACCAATGTTCTAACTCCTACTCCATTGTTCTTTTTACAAATTATAATCATATCATTCTTGAACAGGGTTTATGATTTTTTAAAATGTTGTCATTTACATTATTAATTAAAAACATACGGGCATTAGAGTCATACTTACATGCATTTGAATCCTGGTTCTGTCATTTCGCTAGCTCATGACATTGGGCAACTAATCCTGCTGGTCCCCCTGAGTCTTTCTTCTGTAAGGTGAGGATGACAATAACTACCTTACAGAGTTGTTATGAGGTTTAGGTAAAAGAGTATATATGGAGATCAAGTCCCTGTTCTTTTTTTTTTTTTTTTTCCCCCTTTTTGTCTTTTTTCGTGTCCGGCAACGG
>NW_007726801.1:490429-509009 GCF_000696425.1 Galeopterus variegatus
CATGACATTGGGCAACTAATCCTGCTGGTCCCCCTGAGTCTTTCTTCTGTAAGGTGAGGATGACAATAACTACCTTACAGAGTTGTTATGAGGTTTAGGTAAAAGAGTATATATGGAGATCAAGTCCCTGTTCTTTTTTTTTTTTTTTTCCCCCTTTTTGTCTTTTTTCGTGTCCGGCAACGGATCTCAACCCTCAGTGTAGCGCCCGTACCGGACCGGGACCGGCAATGGGATCGCAACCCTCGGTGCTGCGCCCGCACCTCGCTCAGCCAGTGAGCGGGAACCAGTCTGTATGTCGGATCCGAACCCTCGACGGGAGCGCCACCGCGCTCCCAAGCGGCGCACTGTAGCAGTGTGCCACCGGGCCGGCCCCTCAAGTCCCTGTTCTTATCTTTGTTTTCTCAAGCATTTATCCATCATACCAGGTTCTGGGCTCAGTTATCTATGATTTTGAAAGGCTAAGCATATTACAGACATGAAGAAATTAACAATGATGATCATAATGGGTATTTATTGAATGGTGACTGAATGAATGCACATGAGATACGAGTGATTACCTGTGGAAATTCAGAGCTATATTGAACTGCTACATATTCATGGAAAAGGTGGGTCGGGCTAGAGCATGGAGATTGACCGGGGCCAGGTAGATAGACTGTGCACACGGTAGGACACATTCAGGATCTCAGGCTGTCTGCCTTCTTCTCCAGCCCCACAGTATAAAAATATTGGGGAGGTTTCTTTATCAAATAGGTAGCCGGTTGCCTTTGGAATATGATTCCTTTAAAAAGCAAAATAATGCCAGGCCTGCCAACAGAGTTTGTCCTGAGCGAGGAAAGGTGAAGGACAAGAGAATGGGGCAGTGCCAGGCCTGGGTTGTGGTGGCCACAGGGGCATGCAGGGCTCCACACAAGGGCTCTGCAATGGAGCAGAACGATTCCCCAGGGGGGCACATGAAAGAAAAGTGCTTCTGAAGGGAGCCGAATATAGAGCCTGCCATGCCAGCTCTCTCTTTCTCTTCTCTGCAGTAATCTTCCCTACCTTACCAGCCCATCACCCCAACTTCAAAGCTTGCTCATCTAGCTTTGGAATTTGTACTTTTGCCTGGGAACTTAGTCTGGTGCCTGATCATGAAGCTCAGGCATTTGTTTACTGCCAGCTTGGAGGGGATAGTGCCTAATTCTGAATCACCAGTTGCACGGGTGGTGGACTTGGCCTCTTCCCTGGGCTTCACGCCACATGTGCACCAGACTTCTCCCTCATTGTGCAATATATCAGGACTAACAGGCGTTCAAGCCTCGGAGGACCAGTCTCTTTGGTATCTTCCTCGTCTCATTGCTCTCTGATTTCTCACTGCCCTTACTCCCTCCAGGTCTTCTCCCTGCCAGTTTCTCGGCAGACGCTTTTCTGAACACAATCTGTGGGTGATAGTAAGTAACTCTACCCAAGGCCTTGATCAGAGGCACAGGCAGCTTTGCTCTGGTTGGGGAGCAGTCAGAGAGAGCGCTAGTTTGCATCCTGTGCAGCTGCGCTGTGCACAGAGTGCCTCTTTCTTCTGGCACCCAAGCGTGTGTCGTGCCAGCCCTTGTCTGCCATGCCAGGTGCTGGCTCGCTCTCTGGGACAGTGCAAGGCTAAGCATGCTGCTGGCACCGATCAAGTTGCCGCTTCTCTAATTTATTTACCTCAAAGCAAATAAACCCTGACTCCTACTTTGAATTTAGACTTTGGTATTTTATAGAATGACAGAAGGGCAGCTGTTTCTACAGAATTGCCTTCTGTGGGCTTTGACTGGGACCACTGTACAAGGGTACTTCAAAAAGTTCATGGAAAAATAGAATTAAAAGATAATACAAATAGTTCCGTGAACTTTTTGAAGTACCCTTGTGTGTTATGACTATTGGGCACTTCAGGTGGCCACTTCAGAATAAGGTTAAACATAGGTCTACCACATGACCCTGCAATTCCACTCCTAGGTTTATATCGAAGAGGAATGAAAACATTTGTCCACACAGAGACTTGTACACGAGTTCATAGCAGCATTATGCGCAGTAGCCCAAAGTGGAAACAATCCAAATGTCCATCAGCTGATGAGCAGATAAACAGAATGTGCTATATCTACTCAAGGGAGTATTATTGGGCAATAAAAAGGAATGAAATGCTGATATATGCTGCAGCATGGATGAACCTTGAAAAATGTATGTTAAGTGAGAGAAGCCAGACACAGAAGTCCCCATGTTGTGTGATGCATTTATATAAAATGTCTGCAATAGGCAAATGCACAGAGACAAGGTAGATGAGTGGTTGCTGGAGGCTGTGGGAAGGGGCACTGGGGAGTGACTGCTAATGGGTGTGGGGCTTCCGTTTAGAGTGATGAAAACGCTTTGGAATGAGAGAGTGGTGATGGTCACACAACTCTATTCAAAACTACTGAACTGTACATTTTAAAAGGCTGAACTGTGTGGTATGTCAGTAATGCTGTGATTTGAAAAACTGCCCTGAACTTGCCATTGCAGCCAAGTCCTTCATGGACGTATGCAGACTCTCAGGGTCAAGTGAAAGGAGGTGGTGAAGCCCATCCTGGGAGAGGGTAGACATCGATCCTGCCTCTGGAAAGAACCATCACGTGGTGGGTTTGCAAGAGCAGTGCTTTGGGAAGCACATCGAGTGTTCTGTGAGATCTGTGATGTTTGTTCAAAATTTGGGAAATGTCTTGAACATCCCAAGTTTCAGCTCCCTACCTGCAGATAAGTTCCAGTGGAGCCTGTTAGATGTCAGTGTTTAATGAATAAATGTTCATCCTCATACATTTTAAAAACCTTTTATATTTGGAAATAATTTGAAACTTACTGAAATATGGCAAAAATAAAAATACAAAGACTCTCCCCTGCCCTCTTCACCCGGATTCATCTGCTGTCACGTTACCTCATTCGTTGTATTGTGCACTTGCACGTGCTAGCTCTCACTTCACTCTTTTAGTTATCTGTGTGTGTGTGCACATATATATGATATTTTTTCTGAGTGATTTGAGGGTAAGTTACACATATCATGGCCCTTTATTCCTGCACTATCTGAAACGGTAGCCACTAGCCATAAGAGGCCATTTAAATTAAAATAAAATAAAATTTCAAATTTAGTGCCTCAGTCGCACTAACTACATTTTCAAGGGCTCACCAGCCATGTGTGTGGCTGAGACCACAGACCATGTCCAGTATCACTCAGAGTTCTTTTGGACAGCAGGGCTTTACCCCTAAATACTTAATTCTGTTTCCTGAGAATAGTGTTCTCTTATGTAAATGCAGTGCAAGTGTCAACTTTAGAGAACTGAATGATGATATGATATTTTTGTCTGATCCACTGTTGACCTAGCTATGTTCTCTTCTTTTAGAAAGTAGCTCTTAGGTCTCGTTTGTGAGCCCAAATCTGCTTGGCCTGTCTGTACTCAGGGAAAGGGTGTGGGATGAGGATTGCTAAGTCTTGAGGGCATTCCTTCCCTATGGCTCTTCTTTTCACAGACTCAAATCCTTTCTCTGACTCATGGGCAGGCGGATAGGGTCTGGGGCCTGGAGCCCAGGGAAAATTCCTCTAGCTCAGAATAGTTCTGTCTTTGTTGCTGGTTGACTAACCCGAGGTGCAGCTTCCCTTTCCTGCTACACTGGCATTTGGTCTCTGAGCAGGTATGGCTCAGCTCTTAAATCAGCAGGAAGGGAAACTGGCCTCCTCAGCAACTGCTCTATTTGTATTTTTTCTTATAACTTTCCCCAAATTTTAGCCTACAGCTAGAAAAGCCTCATCTGTTTCCTTGTTTGGGGTCTGTCTTATGGCTGAGTTGTGATCCTGTAGCTGCGAATCTCTTCACATGGCCAGCTCCAGTGGGACACTGGATACTTCCTACCCCAATACCTTGTGCAGCAGAGGCCATGTGTCCTGGAGCCCCAGCTTTCCCCTGGGCTGCCTGTCCTGCTTCCCCAGGTGCCACCGACTCTGGCCATTATCAGCTCACTTTCCCGCAGTCCAGGGGAAAGATGGGCTCCTGGCAATTTTCAACCACAGTTTGGGTGAAGATCTTGGGAAATGAGCAAATTGCGGAGTGGTTTCTTTCTACTCTTGAACTAACTGGTGTTAGAGCTTATCCTCCAGGGGATTCTTGATGACTTAATAGGATCTTATGGCATGAAGAAGTGTGGAAAACAGATTCCTGGCTTGCTGACTTTACTTCCATAGGAGTTCCCCATCCCCTACCCCTAACAGTTCTTAGATTTTTGTGGGCATAAAATCTGGGAAAAAAGAAATCAACAGGTGGTAGTCTTTTATTCTTTTCCATATTTCCATTTGTCCCTTGGAATGTATTCCCATACTTTCTCCCACCTTTTGTTTTGATTGAGCAACTCTTAGAAGAGAAAAATTTCTGGCAAGGTAAGAGTCACTGAAGAACTCGGTGGGAATCCTAGAGGAGCAATATAGTTTGAGCCAAGATGGAGAAGGGAAACGGATTCATGCAGAGGGAGTAGAAATGGAGCTGATAGCTTTATTTTCTGCTTAACCAAAAGAGAATGAAAAGGACTTGGCTGGCAGGGTCAGGACCACACGGCAAGCAGCTGAGAGCCATGTGGTACAAGATGGCACCAAAGTTTCTGCCCTTCACCACCTTTTGAGAGCTGACAGAGGACTTTCAGCACTGAATCTGCTCTGCTCGTTTGGAGGAATAAATTGAGTGTATCTGGTGCTGGTAAAAGGATCAGAGAGCTTTCCCTTCATCCACCTCCCGGAAGAAAGACTTAAATTCGGATGTTCTCCGTCAATATCTTCTGTGTAACCTGAGGCTCCCTATTTGGCTGAATTGTTTTGATTGACACCTGTGGTTCTGTGAGGGTTGCTGTGTGTTTTAACTTTAAATAAGCCTCTTCATTCCCCTACCCCCAGCGTAGGGATTAAGTTTTTATATTATCTGATAGTGTCCTCCCAGCTTTCACTGAGGGCATCATCACAGGACAGTAACTCATAGGACTGATCTGGGAGATGAGTTAGTTTCAGGTAACTGTGGCCTCAGAGAATCACTCACTGAGAGTCAGGACAGGCCAGAGGGGATCTCTGCTGGGAGCGTGTGCTCCTGTGAGTACCCTTGTTTGGCCTGGCCGGGAACACCAGGGCATACCTTCCTCTGCCACTCGAAGTCAGTGAGGGCATCCAAAGGGACCAGTGTCCTCGTTCTACTGTCACCTGTGCCTATGACTTCCACACCATCATGATTCCTCTTTCTTGCCCTCTCCTTCCCCCATCCGTTGCCAGGGTCTTCAGGATCGATCCTCCAGGGTCTCTCGTCCACAGTCTTGCTTTATGTTCCCACTGACAGCACCTTCCCCCAGTCTCCGTCACCCCACAGATGCACCTCCACCACAGGCCGCCAGCTGCTGGTGTCCCGGCCTCCAAGCTCTTGACACACAAGTTCATTTTCCACTGGGAGGTCTGACTAATCCTCTTCTCCTCTCTCCAACACCTCCTGTGACTCCTCCTGGACTCCTCAACACCTACAGGATAAAATTGAAACCAGGCACTAACGACGTGCGTCTGACTAATCCTCTTCTCCTCTCTCCAACACCTCCTGCGACTCCTCCTGGACTCCTCAACACCTACAGGATAAAATTGAAACCAGGCACTAACGACGTGCTGCCCTCCAGCCTGTCCTTCCAAACCATTTGCCATGGTCCCCACAGGCGCCCTCAGCTGCAGCCACTGTCTTTATTCTTCCTGTGTTCCCTTTAGATGGGTTTAGTCTGGTTTCGTCTCATTTCATTTTTATATCATGCTTTATATTGCATCTGCAAACCACTCCAGGTCCTGCAGAAAGTAGATGGCTTATAAATCTTAAATAAAAATGGGTCTAATCTATCCCCTCATGCCATTGCTTGCTGCCTCGATCTTCTGCTCACCCCTTCTTCCCTGAGGGTGGTCTCTCGTGTAAAAGATGGCACTGACCACAGGGAATGCTCCCTCCTTCCTCTGAACCCTGCGATATTCACTTGGAGACCGTTCTGACTTCCTTATGTGGTCAGTTGTCTTTTCTCATCTCGCCCATCTTGTCATGTTGGGCTCTGGAAGAGCAGGTAGGACTTCTTGCACACAGCTGTAGTCGGCCTGCAACTCTGGGGCGGTGCTTGAACAGTGAAGGCATTCAGCAGGTACTTCTAGATGATCACCATGGCCTCTGTTGTCCTTGGTTTGGGAGATTTGGAAGTTTTGACTGCATAAATTCAAGGATTTTTAGGCTCTGAAAGACTGATTTAGATTAATTTTATAAAAGGCTGATTGATCAATCTGAATCATTTAAAGAGAGAGATGATCCTAGCATCCGGAGAGGCTAGGCACGTGTATACAAGGGCGTTTCCTCCTTGGTCAGAAGGTCCTTTCTGGAATCCCAGTAAGAGATCAGAAGTTTGCTTATTAAGCACAGAATTTAAACAACAGGCATTTATGTACTTTTAAGCATCTATAAGTTATGAAAACGTTTTGGACCCTGGAGATATTTCTCTTTCAAGAACCTGAATGAGCGATATAGAATCAAATACCCTCTTCCCCCCTTAACTGTGAGAAATTTCATACTCCTGTTCCTCGACTTCACTAAGACCACTGTACACATCCTTCTTTATTTTGGTGTGTTCAACATACAGTTCCAAGTTTGTAGATATTCTCATTCGTTACATTAATATAGAATCAAATACCCTCTTCCCCCCTTAACTGTGAGAAATTTCATACTCCTGTTCCTCGACTTCACTAAGACCACTGTACACATCCCTCTTTATTTTGGTGTGTTCAACATACAGTTCCAAGTTTGTAGATATTCTCATTCGTTACATTTTCGGTTGATCATTTTGGAGTCACAAATCAGATGGCATCTTGAATCCTGGTTTTGTAATCTTTGAGTATTCCTTCTTTTAGGATCTGCAAATCTCTATTTATAAATTAGTACAACATAACACCCTTACTAGAGAAATGACAGATGCTTGTGCCTCAGTTCTAGAAATCGTAGTCCAAACCCCATATAAGTTAGGAGTCCAAAATAGTGTTTGTTGGGTCATTAATGAATCAGTAGTACCCTGGGTGTGTAAGCTATGCTATTTTAAACCCATTGCTGACTTCAGTGATAAAGAGGGTACAGAATGTGCCTTGCCAGGCTTGTGAGCTTCCCATGAGTAATACCCATGGTTATTATGATGTCAGAACTTGAATATTCTTTACCAAATACATAATAATTGCATCATGGAGCATGGAAATACAACTGGGGTCAGGATGTAAAAAGTATTATTTTTCTCAGAGAAAACAGCAGCACAGGGCAAACGCCAATGCTCCCATGAGGGCAGTTAGGCCCATATTTAGCAGTGTCAAACTCCTGTGGTCAGTTTGAAGGCATCTTTTCATTTTAGTCACCAGAAAGTGATTTGTCTCAAAGTTTCCAAACCAAACCAGAGACATTTGTGACTGACAATCCTATGCCTCCCAATTGCTCAGAAAAGTTTGAGGTGGTGATTAGTGTGTGCACACTAGAAATGACTAATAATTGTGACAGTCAGAGCTGTTCTGTCATTTGCCACCTTGATCTCATGAAGCATTTTCACGGTGCGTGGAAGTGATACTAGAATATGGAAGAAAGGGATTGAACTATTTAGAAATTTTAAAATTGTCTTTAAAAATGTGTGCTCTGGTTTTGATGGAGCATGCTCTGCAGCATGTTGTGCATCATCGTATAATTACACTAAACTTCATTAATTCAGACTCATCAGGGCTGTCAGCATTTAAGGAAAATTACAGCACTAGTCAGGATGGGCTAAGTTATACTGTGGCAACAAACAGCTCCCACATCTCAGGGGCTTAACACAACAAAGGTTTTCTTCACACACTTGCTACATTTTGGGTGGACTGGGATCTCTGATCTTTGTTATGCTCATTCAGTTCCCAGGGTGAGGAGCCTCTCCTCCCTGGATCATGGCTGGCTACTATGGCAAGGGAAGGAGGATCCAATTGGCACATTGCACACTGGCTCAAAAAGCTTTTGCCCAGAAATGATACTTCTCATGCCCTTTTTATTGGCCAAGGCTAATCACATGGCCCAGACTAACTCTGAGTTCCATGGCTTGGAGTTACCTTAGTTATAGCAAGGGTTTCCAAAGTGAGGGACTCATTACAATTTATTAGGATACAGAAGAAAATATTTGATTGTGTATATTTTATCTCATCTTTTAACTTTTTCAGGTTTTGTGGGTTTTTGGTTTTTTTTATATTAGTAAAGTAGAACATGCAGTCATCCCTTGGTATCTGCAGGGGATTGGTTCCAGGATCCTCGTAGATACCAAAATCCAGTTTCTCAAGTCCCTGATAAGAAATGGCATAGTATTTGCATATAACCTACACCATATCCTCCAGTATACTTTAAATCAACTCTAGATTACTTAAAATGCCCAGTACAATGTAAATACCACACAAATAGTTGTTATACTGTATTGTTTAGAGAGTAATGATTTTTTTTAAAAAGCCTGTACATATTCAATACAGGCACAATTAAAAAAATATATTTACAATCCACGGTTGGTTGAATCCACAGATGTGGAACCCACAGATACAGAGGGTTGACTTTATGTGATTTATAAAAAACAAATATCACATACGTTAGGAGTAAGTGTTCATTTTTTTCCTAAGTGCTCAATCAAAAAACAAGTTGAGATCATTGTTTATACAAAAGATACAAATCTGCAACAAGCACATTGTACACAGAAACTGTGTCTCAACTATGACCAAGGATAGTGCTTTTCATTAAAATGATAAACAGAAAAAGAAATGTAAAGAAATGTATCTGAATCTTCTGAAGCCCTTGAAGTTTCCCAGGCACCCTCTTCAGGATCTTTGGAAGTTTCTTTCTTCCTGACTAAACCTGCCTTTCCTCAAGGAATAGCATTTGAGATAAGGAACAAATGAGCCCTTGTTCCATTTCATTGTTTGTTTGTTTCCTTTGTTCGTTCATTCAAAAATAGCAAACCGAATGTCCGGTGTGTGCCAGGCATTGTGCTGAGTACTGTGAGCACTCGTTTTCATTGCAAATAGTGTGCAAATTATATGTGTCGATGGGCTAATTGGCTCCCTGTCTTCGTTTCTCACTAAACACTTACTTAGGGCTCACTATGTGCCAGGCACTGTTCTTAGTGCTTTGTGTATACATTAACTCATTTAATCCTCAAGGACCCTGTGAGATACTGTTACTGTCTCACTTTATATAGATTGAGGCACAAAGAGATTAAGTAACTTGCGGAGATCATAACAGCTAGCAAAGGGCAGAGTTGGCATCTGACATAGCTGCTGTGAACTCAGAAAGAGTCTGAAAACGAGCTCTTGGAATGCAGGCCAGTTAGGTTGGAGACTGCCTATATCTCCTGATGCCATCCTGTCTGCTATAAAGCAGGACACATGAGAGCTGTGTGACATCTTAGCTGTGCCCCAGGAGGAAGGCACCCCGCTACAAGAACCAGTATCATCAGGGTGGGCCCTCCTCCCAGCACTGGATATAAGTAGCTCAGCACTGTGGAGTTGTTGGGTAATAACACCAGGACTGGTTTGATGACAGTGACTCACAGCATAAAAATGTCCTTGCAACAGACCAAAGAAACCATTTGAATTTGCACAGCTTAGAATGGGCCACTGGTTGCATTGCCAAGGGATCCATGTACCAACTGGTTTTCATATCCACAAACACACACACAAATACCTAATTAAATATTGTAAATAACACCATATCGCATTTTTATTGTGCTTTATAGATCTCAAAGCACATTACAGTGCTACTTCTGAGTGTGCTCCCGATACAATTTCACTTGCCTTCTATTTTCTCACTTTGTTCTCATCCCTTACTTCTTTTTTCTTTTCCTCCCTTACTCCCTCCCAGCATCCATGCCTATGTCCCCTGGTTCCTCTGGCATTTCTTCCTTCAGTGCCCTTCCCTCTTTCCATCACATCATGGAGATGGTACTTCCTCTCCCTTTCCCAAAGTGATTCCTAATTGAGTTTAGTCAGATGTCAGTTAAAGGCAACTGAAAGGAATGAAAAATTCTCCAGGATTTCTTCCTTCAGTGCCCTTCCCTCTTTCCATCACATCATGGAGATGGTACTTCCTCTCCCTTTCCCAAAGTGATCCCTAATTGAGTTTAGTCAGATGTCAGTTAAAGGCAACTGAAAGGAATGAAAAATTCTCCAGGGAACAAGAACTTAACTAAAGCTACTGTTGTAAACAGAAGTTGCCTTTGAAACCAAGTAAGAAGGGTAGATGATTGTTTAAGAGGAGGGTGAAATGAATCCTGTTTGTGGAGAGAGCCCAGGGGAGGGGCTATACGCACTTCCCATCACAGGCATCGCTGTGTCTGTATAACGTCTTTCACAAAGTTTTCTTTGCAGTTAGACGACAGCCTATGAGGGAAATGTTCCCAGACATACATAAACATGAGTACGAGAGGCAGCCCACAGGTGCTGCGGCAAGAGCAGGACCCAGATGGCAGTCCTTTGTCCTGGTTTCTTTGTATAACACAGCAAGAAGCTGAGGTTTAGAAAAGGCAGGTTTGAGGAAATGCTGGCCTTGGCTCTTTAACTGTTGATGTCACCAGCGAGGATAGATTCATATGCCTTCCTTAGAAATTGTGTGGTTTTGAAATCAGACTTCAACTACAGTGAACAAATGTATTTGCTTAAAGATAAGAGGAGGTGTTTAGCACAAGTGTGGGAGGAAAGCCATGGATGCTTCTACTGATTTTCAACCAGGAGGCCACAAACATGGGCTGTAAGGGCAGTCAGCCATGTGGCTGGCATGACTTTGCAGTTATTATAAATATGTTATCATATCTTGAGTACAAACATGTTTGTGCAATGAAATACATCATGAATTATATTACACAGTGTATCAGTTTCCCCAGGCTACCGTAACAAAGTACCACAAACTGAGTGGCTTAAAGAACAGAAATTTATTTACTCACAGTTCTGGAGGCTAGAAGTTCAAAATCAAGGTGTCCGCAGGACCATGTTCACTCTGAGACTCAAACCAGAGACATTTGTGACTGACAATCCTATGCCTCCCAATTGCTCAGAAAAGTTTGAGGTGGTGATTAGTGTGTGCACACTAGAAATGACTAATAATTGTGACAGTCAGAGCTGTTCTGTCATTTGCCACCTTGATCTCATGAAGCATTTTCACGGTGCGTGGAAGTGATACTAGAATATGGAAGAAAGGGATTGAACTATTTAGAAATTTTAAAATTGTCTTTAAAAATGTGTGCTCTGGTTTTGATGGAGCATGCTCTGCAGCATGTTGTGCATCATCGTATAATTACACTAAACTTCATTAATTCAGACTCATCAGGGCTGTCAGCATTTAAGGAAAATTACAGCACTAGTCAGGATGGGCTAAGTTATACTGTGGCAACAAACAGCTCCCACATCTCAGGGGCTTAACACAACAAAGGTTTTCTTCACACACTTGCTACATTTTGGGTGGACTGGGATCTCTGATCTTTGTTATGCTCATTCAGTTCCCAGGGTGAGGAGCCTCTCCTCCCTGGATCATGGCTGGCTACTATGGCAAGGGAAGGAGGATCCAATTGGCACATTGCACACTGGCTCAAAAAGCTTTTGCCCAGAAATGATACTTCTCGTGCCCTTTTTATTGGCCAAGGCTAATCACATGGCCCAGACTGGCCCAGAATATCATGACTTTTTAATCCTGGGAAAGTTATACTTTAATAAAGTGCTTTTGGTTTCCTTGAATCAGAGTTAAGGGTTGAAGAGTGTCTCCCCTCAGCCGTACCCCCCACCAAATTCATGTATTGAATTCCTCATTCCTGGTACCTCAGAATGTGACCTTATTTGGAGCTAGGGTCTTTACAGAGGTAATCAAGTTAAAAGTGAGATTGTTCAGATGGGCACTAATCCACTATGACGGGTGTCCTTATTAAAACAGGGAAGTGTGAACACAGACACACACAAAGAGGGAAGACTGTAGAAGACACTGGGAAGAGACAGCTACAAGCCAAGGAGAGAGGCCTACGATAGATCTTTCTCTCATAGCACACAGAAGGAACTGACCCTGCAAGCACCTTAGTTGTGGACTTCTCCAGAACTGTGAGATAATACATCTCTGTTGTTTAAGCCACCCAGTCTTTGGTACTTTGTTATGGCAGCCCTAGGAAAGTAACACTTGTATGCCAGTGTTTAGAAGTTGTTTGGGGGATTTTTTTAATAATTAAGAATCTTAATTCCTTAAGAATTAAGATTCTTAATTAATACAACTATTGTTTCAAAAAGGATTATTTGAGTTGTTTTTGTCCATACTTGCTTCCTTTCACTGATTACACCAATTTCCTGGAGAAAGAAACTGAAAAGCACACGTCTTATCAGTGTCATTCTGTACTTGACCAGCATTGGATTGGACTGGGAATTTTCAGATGGCTTATGAACACATGACACCATGACCTGTAGACAATCCGTTATGGACTACTGCACCAAAAGGCTAGTTCATCCATGGACATTTATGGCTTAGACCAAGGTGATAGGGCAGAGTTACAGAAAGTGATTGGAGAGAGGCTTAGAGTTGCTGTGGGCTGGGTTAGCAACTTTCAGAAAGAAAAGTCAGTCTGAATATGGAGAGGAGCTGATTTTGACAAATAAGGAGCCAGTAGGTAGGTAGATGTGGATAATGTGCAAGTAGTAGGAAAAGAATGTTTTCTCAATTGAAGAAACACAGCTCATGATAGAATTTGCAGACTCCAGGCAGGTGGCATAAAAGATTTTGAAAGCTCTTAAGAGAGTCACATTTCTTGGAAAAGCGGGGGCGTGACATGGTACGTTTGGTTCTCTCGCCAGGGGAGCACCCCTTCTTTCTCTCTTCCTGACCTTTGTGGGAAAGAAGGGCTGTTGGCTTATTCCCAGCCGGGCTCTGTAGCTCTTTCTGTTTTCATTCTCCTGGATTGATCCCTTAATTGTGTGTATTATCATTTTATCCTTGACTTTTCCTTGCGAGTCATCCTGTCCTCATACTATTTGAAACTGTGTGTATGCCCCAAGGATGACTTTATCTGCCATCTACTCTACTTTCTATACCATTTCCCCTGGGAAACATCTTCACTCCCATGGGTTCCATCTTCACTGAGGTATTGATGACCTCTTGCCCATTCTCCTGGCCTGATTTGTTTCTTGATACATATAGAACATTTCTTCTTCATTGTTACTCATGCCTAAAGTGAAGCCAATCCAAAACAGAGCTCCTGTAGCTGGACCACACTCTTGGCATCAGCAACACTGTCCTTCTCTTTGTCCCTTTGGGAAGTGAACCCTCGGTCTCCATCTTTCTCCCTTTTGATAGCTGCCATTTTGTTTAGCAACATTTTTGGCTGTATCCCTTTATCTTTGGCCTATCCATGAACTAGTTTAGGGTCACCTTGCTATCTTTCCCTTCCAGTTAATCCTGTGCAGGCTTAGCCCATACTACTGATTTCCATTCTCTTTTCAAAATGGTTTATCTTCATTCAAGATTCAACCCAGCAAATAAGGACTAGATGTGTCTCACTTTTTCTTCTCTGCAAAGTCTTATTTTTCTGCTACTTCCTTTCTGTTTTCTCAGGCAGTTCCTTAGTTCTAGATCCTCCTTACCTTGCCTCTGGACTGGCATGACAGCCTTACCATTGGCTGAGTGACCTGCCCAAGGTCCCTTAGCCCCAATCTTCTTACTCAATACCAATGTTCTGTCTACCATGTCACCGTACAACAGATAAGTAGCCCTTACCTCTTTAAAGAGGTAAACTTATATTAGTTTAATAATTATTAATGGTTATATTTCTCAAATGCCATCATAACTAGAGGATACAGAAATGATAGATGACTTAGGATCATTGTTGCAGGTGTCCATTATTTTACCAGGTGATGTTCAGGCAGGTGTCCCATAGTTTAGATCTGTGTTCTTGAACTTACCAGCTTTTGTTTTTCCTTTGGCTGTTATTGTACCTGTCTCCTTGTTTGGAGCTTCTAATCTGAGGAGAAGCTTGGTTAAGGGGCATGGATTTGGGAGTCAGACAGACCTCAGTTCAAATCCCAGTCTAGCTAGCAGTAGCAAAGTGACTTTGGACAAATAATATTATCTCCCCGAGCTCCATTTACTCATCTGTAAAACAGGGAAAAGGCACCTTACCTTGCAGTTGTTGGACTGAGCACCCAGAATCTGACATAGAGAACAAAAGCAGTCATGAGGTTTGCCCCTCAACTTGTTGTTAATTATGTGTTAGGTGACAGTCAATAAAAGTGAAGGCTACAGGAAACAGTGAGTGGCTTTTGTTGTGGGGCTGCGCACCAGCTTTTTAAGTATTTAGAAATTACTTCTAGAAGGTTGAAGTTATCAGAAGATTACAATTCTGGATAAGTAGGCTTATCCACATATGCACACAGTATATACTGGTGGTTATTTATTGCTTTAGCATTTGTTAATATATTACTGCAATGCAAATGCTCCTCAGTTGTCTGCCAGCAAAGCCAATGCTTCCTGAGGGCAGAGACCACAGTGCTGGTTGCTCCCCTGCAGGAGACTTGCTGTACTGGTGGACTGATTCATTCACATCCTGTTAGCAGGATCCAAAACACCATCCTTCTGCCTTTCAAAAGATGGTTCGAATCTTAGCTCTGCTGTAAAACCTTGCCTGACCACAGTGATTCCTGCCTCTGAACTTCTACGGTGTTTACTTTGGCAAGTTGCTTATGTTGCCTAGAATTGCCAGTTGTCCTTCATAATTTGCACTGAACTTTACAACTTCGTGAGATTTTAAGCTCCTTTAGGTCAGTGATGATGTCTCAATGTTTCCTGTTTTATCTAACCCCAGTCTTTTTTATATAGAGGACCCTTAATGCAGATTTGATGATTGATTTTATTTCAGTTTTTTTCTATATATTTCAAATGCCCAGTGCTGCAATCAGTAGAATTGTTATTGTCATTATTGACAAAAGAATCCTGTAGAGCTTGTGGTTGATCTTAAACTGTGCTCTGGTGGGATATAATGTATTTAACATTTCACAACCAGTGGATAAACAGACTTTGATTGAAAATCATATAAAAGCCCTGTAGACATTTAGTGTACACTGTTTTGGAAATGTATCATTTAGAAATGAGCTAACTTGGGGCCGGCCCGGTGGCGCACTGCTACAGTGTGCCGCTTGGGAGTGCGGCGGCGCTCCCGCCGAGGGTTCGGATCCCACATACAGACCGGTTCCCGCTCACTGGCTGAGCGAGGTGCGGGCGCAGCACCGAGGGTTGCGATCCTGTTGCCGGTCCCGGTCCGGTACGGGCACAACACTGAGGGTTGCGATCCGTTGCCGGACACGAAAAAAGACAAAAAAAAAGGAAAAAAAAAAAAAGAAATGAGCTAACATGAAATTATCTTTGTACTACTTGTGAAATATAAACTTGATAAGTAGGATAATTATCAAAATTTTATGAATATTATTTAGTGGGTTAATGAAGAAATTTTTTCTAGTACTTTTAAATCCCCTGAGGCATCAGATTATCATGTTTCATAGGATTTTATTAAGGTATATTCACATTAACCCTTTTCTTCATTTTTAAAAATGTCCTTTCAGATGCATAATTCTAACATTCATGTAGTTTGACATATTTCTTTTGACATATTCTGTAATTTTATTATATTTTATTTGTATATTATAATACATAAGATAGATATGGCATTCTGTTAATTATGAGAATTAATCTTTCCTTCGAGTTCTTGATTATGGGGTAAAAAAAAAGCTGTAGCTTCTATCAAATACTCATTATTCAGCCGAAGTATGTGTCCAAAAGATTTTAGGAAGTGAGGAAGTTGCTACCTCTTAAAATAAGGTGTTCATGATTCCATTCTCTTTAATAATGTAACTGCATTCTGAGTGGTCATCTGTTTCACATCTGCCAAACCTAAATTAAAGCTTATATAGTGACAAAATGGTGCCACTATTTTACTTATAATTCCTTCTGTTGAGCTTCGTGAGAATCCAGTGAAATGGAATTGAATTCATTTTTTTAAAATTGTAGTTGAACCCTTATTCATCCTTGTAGTTTTACCAGAGTCTGATCTTCCAGTAGATAATTGGGAGGTGGTGAAATGGAAAGGAAATGTATTCAGTTGTGAAGTAACTTTCAGTTCATATCATTGTGAAATATAAAGTTACAAAGAAACTAAGCAAATAAGTGGGGAAAATACTAAATAAGTCAATCCTTTAACAAATTCTATTTTTTAAAAATTGTGAGTTAAAACCTCAAGAAGATTGTGAAAATTTTTAGGTGTTCTTTCTTTTTTTTTTGCAGCTGGTGGGTATGGGGCTCCAAACCCTTGAAGTTGGTGTTACAATAGGTAATCTTTTTATTAGGTGGAAAAAATTATCTGTAACCCTAGAAAATTGAATTTCTCACTAAGACAGAGGGAGGCACGTAGAATTATCTAGGTTTGAACTTCTGGTGTCAGGGGCTGATTTTTCCACCTATCATAGGAATCTAAACCCATTGCTTGACTTTTTAGTTTTCAAACCTTTGTGAGAATGAATTGGCATAACAAGGGTAATTTGGGCCTATCTCAGGCAAAGTCAGAGAGATGCTTACTCTGCCCATAAAACATCCATCCCAGAGCCTGGTACATACTAGGTGCTCAAGATTTAAAACCCTGGAGAATCACAAGTGTTTTGAGGATGCTGAGGAATATGGGTTGAAATCAAGTATGATAGTATTTTATGGACATTGATGGTATCTATAATAAAGGCTAGAAGGCAGATGTTTTAAAAAATAGTATTTTAAATGCGGAATTATATACACGTTTTTTAAAAATGCAAAATGAGCATTTGAATAAAGTGGCTGAAAGAGGGGTCAGAGCCTCCATTGCCTTCAGCATAAAGGCTATCAACTGCACCCCAAGTCTGGGTAATCTGGATTTGTTCTGGGCATGAGACAGTCTGCATCTTTGTGGTAGTAAGGAATAACTTCTTACAAACAATGGACTTTAATTCTGCTAACTCTAGATAGGTTTTAATGTTTTAATGTCAGTGTTATTGGTGTTATTTTTCATTTTTCATATGTAATGAGGTAACATTAGGAAAGCACGTGAGGTCCCTATGCACGTCTGATATTTGGTGCTTATGATTTTGGCCTGTTTATGAGACCAAGTGGTATAGTAATAGGAATGCCACCTATTAGAAGCTTTAGTTATAGATTATGATGACTTTTTGTGCTTTCATAGTGAATGAAAATGTGGCCATTCTCTCAGGTTTTATCTTGGGAGACCACTAAGGCTTTAGTGGAAATGTCTGGGTCAGGTCATCCATCTAGGGAGCAGATGGGCTTATTGCAGATTTATCCTCCCATGATTTCCTGGTCCCTTATACCATCCCCCAGGGGCTCAAACCCCACTCTCACAGTTGTGTCATAATAGCCTCCTCAGCCTCCCCCCAAGGAGAGACACAGTTCACTGTCTCTTCCAGGAGCCTAATAGGAAGGGCAGAAATGACTCGAAAAGAAATTGAGATTTTGCCATAGAATCAAATTGAAAATGTCCATTAAGCCCCTGCCTTTTCCAAAAAGAAAATGGACAAAGAAAGGAGGGAAGTGGGCCTTGAAGAGTACAGGGGTCAATACAGAAAGAAATAAGAGGAGACATTTAGCTCTTCCTTTAAAGTGGAACACATAAAGTCTCCTCCCGCCCCCTTCCTTGCCCCCAGCTTTAGTGGTCTGAATAATTGGTAAAAAGAGTACAGGGGTCAATACAGAAAGAAATAAGAGGAGACATTTAGCTCTTCCTTTAAAGTGGAAAACATAAAGTCTCCTCCCGCCCCCTTCCTTGCCCCCAGCTTTAGTGGTCTGAATAATTGGTAAAAGTTTGCGGGCTTGACTCCCTGAGAGCTAAACTAATCAGGAAGGTTTGTTCTGGAAAAATACTCTCAAGGAGAAATGTTTGGAAACAAGTCTGATTGTTGCATAGGATTATTTTAAGATTAAGCTGTGAAACTACCAGCAGTGTTTCATTCCTTATAAAGACATTTTAGGGATTTTAAAAATCATTATTATTAAAGACTTTTCCTTAGCTATATCTTGTTTGAGCATTTTGCTTCTCCCAGCAAAATGGCTTCTGCTACAGAACAGAGGTAACAAGGCTACATCAGGAATTATATCCTGTTTTTGGAATAGTGGCTTTTGCCCATTTAAAGGAGCTGCAGTGGCCACACCAGACCAGCGTCTGAGGCAGCCAGCCCTGGTGAAGGGATTTCTAGACTTACATGTCTCTGTGATCCTGGGCATCTGTCACCAGAGGCAGCCAGTGATGATTTCCACAATTTTATGACCTTTGGCTGTCATCCCAATAATCAATAAGTCATACACCACCCTCTTCCCCTCTGTAAAATTCCACTTGTACACCCTGGCCTTTCCACCAAGACTTTTTTGAAACACTGAGAATAGAGGATAGAGCCGCACCTCCTTTATGTACAATCAGCACATTTCTGCCATTGCCACCTCAGCCGCCCCGCCGCCCCCCCCCCCCCCCC